>NC_060126.1:395093378-395396408 GCF_021461395.2 Schistocerca americana | reverse complement strand
AGTGTCAGCCAGTTTGCCGTGGCATACGGAGCTCCATCGCAGTCTTTAACACTGGTAGCATGCCGCGACAGCGTGGATGTGAACCGTATGTGTAGTTGACGGACTTTGAGCAAGGGCATATAGTGGGCATGCGGGAGGCCGGGTGGACGTACCGCCGAATTGCTCAACACGTGGGGCGTGAGGTCTCCACAGTACATCGATGTTGTCGCCAGTGGTCGGCGGAAGGTGCACGTGCCCGTCGACCTGGGACCGGACCGCAGCGACGCACGGATGCACGCCAAGACCGTAGGGGACCGCACCGCCACTTCCCAGCAAATTAGGGACACTGTTGCTCCTGGGGTATCGGCGAGGACCATTCGCAACCGTCTCCATGAAGCTGGGCTACGGTCCCGCACACCTTTTGCCGTCTTCCGCTTACGCCCCAACATCGTGCAGCCCGCCTCCATTGGTGTCGCGACAGGCGTGAATGGAGGGACGAATGGAGACGTGTCGTCTTCAGCGATGAGAGTCGCTTCTGCCTTGGTGCCAATGATGGTCGTATGCGTGTTTGGCGCCGTGCAGGTGAGCGCCTCAATCAGGACTGCATACGACCGAGGCACACAGGGCCAACACCCGGCATCATGGTGTGGGGAGCGATCTCCTACACTGGCCGTACACCACTGGTGATCGTCGAGGGGACACTGAATAGTGCACGGTACATCCAAACCGTCATCGAACCCATCGTTCTACCATTCCTAGACCGGCAAGGGAACTTGCTGTTCCAACAGGACAATGCACGTCCGCATGTATCCCGTGCCACCCAACGTGCTCTAGAAGGTGTAAGTCAACTACCCTGGCCAGCAAGATCTCCGGATCTGTCCCCCATTGAGCATGTTTGGGACTGGATGAAGCGTCGTCTCACGCGGTCTGCACGTCCAGTACGAACGCTGGTCCAACTGAGCCGCCAGGTGGAAATGGCATGGCAAGCCGTTCCACAGGACTACATCCAGAATCTCTACGATCGTCTCCATGGGAGAATAGCAGCCTGCATTGCTGCGAAAGGTGGATATACACTGTACTAGTGCCGACATTGTGCATGCTCTGTTGCCTGTGTCTATGTGCCTGTGGTTCTGTCAGTGTGATCATGTGATGTATCTGACCCCAGGAATGTGTCAATAAAGTTTCCCCTTCCTGGGACAATGAATTCACGGTGTTCTTATTTCAATTTCCAGGAGTGTATTTTCAAAAGTTGAAGAATAAGTTTTGGTAGCTCTTCAGGGTACTATGCTGTTTGTGTTTTCCAGGTACTACTTAAAAAACATAAGACTGTAATGAACTAGAGGGTTGGTTTGAACTGTACAGTGCCTTGCAAGTCATGGTCCTATTGGAGGTGGTATGGCACTGCCTTTGTCTGACCAATGGACTTACTTATTCAACCATTTAAAGGGAGACCATGGTGCAATTCTGCATGTTTTACTTTAACAAATATTGCCTGGCATCTTACTACTATGCTACCAATATAGGTAGGAACACTTTTAAAATACTGAGTGGATTTTAAAATGTGACATATTTATGTGTAAGGTCTATATAAATACCAACGATGTCAGTGTGTACTTTGAGTAAAAAAGTGATAGAGCTTCTCTTGCATCTTATAACGGCTACTCAATGTCTCCCTCTACAAAAACTCTTTAAGCATGGCATCAGATTGGACACAAAATGTAGCAATTATTGTAGTTGTTTTATTCATCTGTGGGTCATTTATTGAAGGATATTTCCAATTCTTTTGCATTACAGTTTCAGAGAAACAAATATAATTCATATAGACAGGCACTTATGCAATTACAGTTCTGGTTTGTCAAGAATGGGACAGGTAGTTGGCCAAGGCCTTATAGTAGGACTATTGTGACATTTGCTCGACGTAATTTGGGGAACATACAGAATGAGAGATACAAATTTATAGTTGTGCCTATTATACACTTCTGTTGCAAATCACACAGGAAAATGTTTATTGTGCAGAAAGAGTATTAAAAGAATGAAAAAAGTGCCTCTCTTTTCTAATGTTGTTCCGTAGTCCAATTTTTAAAATATGTAGCTTCATTAAAAACCAGTTAATTAGCACTTACATGCTGCTGAAAATAATGAAGCATATAATACACACCAATCAAATAATATTACATATTGACCAGAGTATGTATTAATGAGATATTATGGATGCTGTGAATAGGTCACTCTTGCTGTATTGTTCTGCCATCCACCAAAGATAAACTTCTATTTTACACTGCAAATGGTTTGAATTTCATGTGGCGGGCTAATTAATTTCGAAATAATACAATAAGTTCACACATTAGCAAATTGATAGGCATGTTACCATGGAGCTGATGTATGAGGCTATAATAAATGATTTTACTGAATAATTTCTTTACAATCATTTGAGGAAGACTGCGGAACATCTGGTATGGTTGCAATGCAAATCCTACCTCCACTTTGGCTGATGGGTGAACTGATGATGTCTGTCTGCACTAATTGTGCTAGTCCACATGGGGAGGTGGCACACAGACTAATAACTTTTTTTGTTCTCACTGCAGGAAGAGGTGATGTGTTTCATCTACAGACAAGGGTGGTCATACAACAGTTTGTAGGGGAGGGTGGGGGTGTAGACCTGGGGGTATGAAGTATTTTTAATATTTTTGCATATGAATTGTGATTTGTAAGTAACCATAGAAAAGCTCCAATTTTGACTCTGTCAATAACCTGCATTATACCAGTTTTAAATCATTTTCTTGAAAGTTAAACACCTCACTACATTATATTTTTTCTTCCCCTCAGAGCTACAGGGTGGGGAGTGGAGGGGTGGGGTAGGTATGGGGGTCCTTGTATACAGATACTGAAGAATGGCTGAGAAGTGAAAAACAATACTTTGTTGCTGTTTTCCTTGACAAGAAGACAAAATGTTGCATTGAATGTAACATGTCAAGCTGACACAAAAAAACTGTTTTTACTGCAAGAAATATGTACAAAATACAGAATTACATCTTACTGACTGTTTCAGGATCTGTCATGCTTTGTATAAATGTAAATAATAGAGAATCTTGATTGAAATTGTTAATTGTTACTTGCCTTTACTAAAATCTCGAGCACTCTTTGAGACTTTCAGGTATGCACAGACACATTCAGATGCTGTGGCTAAGACGGAGTACTGGATGTAAAAAATAGGACTGCAAAGTGTTAATCAAGATGCTTAGTTTGATGTATTTTGGATTGAGAAGTATCTCACATTGTGTTGCATTAGAGACCAGGATACTGGCTTACTTTGGAAAAGTAAAAAAAAAGATTTCTTAAGCAAAAGAGAGCAGCAAGAATTCTGTGTAAAGTAGGTGACCGCACATGTTGCAGAGGCCTCTTCATTGACCTTGGAATTCGCACTGCCACTTCCCAGTACTTTTTTCTCCCTGAATGCTATTAGCTGCTAATAATAAATGAGTACTGAATTGTGACTAAGTAAACAAAAAAAAGATTTAAATAAATGTCAGTATGCTCTTTGGCTTCTTGTAAAGAGTTAGATGATGACCAGTTTGTCTTTAGGAAAGGCAAAGTCACTGGAGAGGCAATTATGACATTGTGGTTAATAATGGAACCAAGACTAAAGAAAAATCAAGACACGTTCATAGGATTTGTCAATCTGGAAAAAGTATTCAACAATGTAAAATGGTGCACAATGCTCAAAATTCTGAAAAAAATAGGGGAAAGCTATTGGGAGAGATGGGTAACATACAATATGCATAAGAGCCCAGAGGGAATAATAAGAGTGGATGACTAAGAACGAAGTGCTCAAATTAAAAAGGGTGTAAGACAGGGATGTAGTCTTTCACCGCTACTGTTCAATCTGTACATAGAAGAAGCAATGATGGAAATAAAAAAAAGGTTCAGGAGTGGAATTAAAATTCAAGGTGAAAGGATATCAGTGATACAATTCGCTGATGACATTGCTATCCTGCATGAAAAGGAAACTGAATTACATGGAGTGCTGAATGGAATGAATGGTCTACTGAGTACAGAATATGGTTTGAGAGTAACCTGAATAAAGATGAAAGTAATGAGAAGTAGCAGAAATGAGAACAGCAAGAAACTTGAACATCAGTATAGATGGTCATGAAGTAGATGAAGTTAAGGAATTCTGCTACATAGGCAGCAACATAAACAGTGATGGCCAGAGCAATGAGGACACCAAAAGCAGACTAGCACTGGCAAAAAGGGCATTCCTGGCCAAGGGAAGTCTACTAGTGTAAAACATAGGCCTTAATTTGAGGAAGAAATTTTTGAGAATGTACGTTTGGAGCACAGCATTGTCTGGTAGTGAAACATGGACCATGGGAAAACCGGAACAGAAGGGAATTGAAGCATTTGAGATGTGATGCTATAGATGAATGTTGAAAATTAGGTGGACTGATAAGGTGAGCAATGAGGAGATTCTCCACAGAATTGGAGAGGAAAGGAATATATGGAAAACATTGACAAGGAGAAGGGTCAGGATGATAGGATATCTATTAAGACATCAGGGAACGACTTCCATGATACTGGAGGGAGCTGTAGAAGGCAAAAATTGTAGAGAAAGATAGAGATTGGAATACATCCACCAAATAACTGAGGACGTAGGTTGCATGTGGTACTCTGGGACGAAGAGATTGGCACGCAGCAGAGGAATTCATGCCACGCTGCATAAATCAGTCAGAAGACTGTTAGGAAAAAAAAATGGGGGGGGGGGGGGGGGAGGAGTTCATAGTGAAGCTCTTTATTCTGCTGCAAAGATTTGCAACAAGCTCTCATGTGACATAAAGGAAAAATGAAAGAACTCTTACAAACAAACAAAAATAAAAAGTCTTACTTTCTATTTCACTGTGAATTCCCGATTATCTGGATTCAAGGAATAAAGGTTCTTGTTTGGCTGCATGCATGTGTATTCTTACAGCACATACATAATTGTTACCTTATTATTTATTTATTTAGATTTTCTATTGTTAATGTACAGGGTTAAAATAAATTATTCATCAGATTTCAAAACACTGCTTATTGACAAGCATAGGACATACAAAGATGGGTGATACATCAGAAAACAGACACACTCACCAAGTTTAAAAAGCCTGCCTCATGACTTGAGTGCTTGCTAGATGGTAGGAGTGTGATGACACTCAACAAGATGGAGGCAGTGCAGGAGAAGAGTTTTAGTATGTTAGAATGTGCAAAGTGTTCTTTGGTTATGAGTGTTCAGCATTCATTTGTACACAAATGGTGAAAAGCTGCACCTGGTTACCAGAGCATTTTGTGATGGTTTTGTTAGTTCTGTGACACTGGTTGTCTGTGTAAAGGGAAAAGTATAGGATGACTGATTGTCTGAGGAAATTATGAAGTGTTTGAGACAGAGCTTTGTGCACAGCCCACAGAAATCAACTTTTCATACAAGCCGGGAACTGGGCATTGCACAGAAAATAGTGTGCAATGTTTTGTGATGACATTTGCATTTCAAACTCTACCATTTGCAACTGTTAAAACACCTGACTTCAGATGATTATGTCAGCTGATTAGGATTTAATATTCTAATGCAGCAAGCTATGGAAGATGATGATGACTTTGTGGGGATGTTGTTATTCAGAGATGAGTCGACTTTCCATCTTTTGGCAAAAGTGAGTGTGTGGGGTACTGAATAGTGGCATGTCTATGTTGAGTTGGAAAGGGATTTACAAAAAGTGAATCTCCTAGAAAAAGTTGTATGGCCCCCTTTTCTTCATCAAGTAGATGGTGAAAGGTTCTGTGTATCTGGATGTGTTACAGTTGTGGTCACTGACACAACTGATTGCTGACTCATTGGCTTCCAACTTTCAAAAGAATGGGGCTCCACCTCACTGGAGCACAATAATCAATGCCTTCCTGAACAGAGAACTGCCATGTAGCTGGATAGTGTGTTCACCAGATCTGGTTTCTTCCTGGGGCATTATGTTAAGGACAAAGTTTATGTACTCCCAATGCCAACAACATGAAAGAATTGCAGGAATGCATCACTGCTGTTGTGACAGATGTTGATGGAAATGTGCTAGTGAACCTATGGTCAGAACTGGATTATCATTTGAATGTGTGCCAGGTGACCAAGGGCACATACAAGGAACATCTGTAGAATGCATCCAAAACTTGACGAGTGCATCTATTTTTTCATAATCACCCTGCTTTGCACATTGTGTTCTTGCAAACAAATATGCTTTGGAGCCTGATTGATCTTTTAGTCTAGCCCTGTAATGTGTAACATTTATCATGAGGAAACAAAATTAATTTCTAGAAGGGTCATCCAGAAATAAGTTTCCCCATTACTTTTTTAAAAATCAAGTTATTTAGCTGGATATATAGTGCATACGTAACAGAGATGTGACATAACAGTACTATGATGGCTGCACAAGTTTCACCCATTGTCAGTAGTCCAGCAGCAGTGGCTGAAAATAACAACTCTTATTCTTTATAGCACCGACTGTGAGATTTGGTCTGAGGTGAAGTTCCTTAACACACAAAACATAATGCCAATCAAAATTCATTGTTAGCTGTCAAGTGTATAGACTGGAGGCAATGAGCAAACATTTTCCAAAGGTCATCAAAGTATCCACATTGAAGAGGTCTGGGAGGGGGAAGCGGTGGGAGGCAACTGCCCATTATCAATGATAACCTTGTATGCTGGTCATCCATCATACAGTCCAGATCTAGCTTCCAGTGATTTCCATCTTTTCTTAAAACTCAAGAAATTCCAGACCTCTGTCAGTATTTTCACATACACCTCAAGAAATTCCAGTCCTCTCCCAGTGTTTTCACAATGATGGCGAGCTGAAGATGACTTTCAAACACTGGTTCTCTTCCCTGATGGCAGCCTTCTTCAACACAGAAATACAGGAGCTGACCCCATGATGTGATGAGCATCTCATCTCTGGTGGTAATTGTGCCAAAAAATAGCTCAAATATTGGTGTAGCTGTTGCTAATAATTTTTTTCAAGTAAATATTTTTTTGTTATAAAAAAAAATAAAGAAACTTAATTTCTGGTTGAGCCTCATAGTAACTGGAAATACTGAATAATGGGATCTATTGAATATTCTGGTTGAATGAATGCATATAAATCATTAATATGTTTTTGCTCTTTGTTTATGCAAACTGGTAATGCTTTTAATGTTATCCTGGTAATTTTAGATAAGAGATATTCATGATACAGATGAAGGACATTATCAGTGCCAAGTGGTAATTAGTCCAAATGAAAGAATTACCAGAGAAGTGAAGCTACAAATACGCAAACCACCTGTGATCTTAAACAATTCAACAAGCACACTGACCTTAAGGGAAGGTCAGTCAGTCACACTGGAATGTTTTGCCACTGGCTATCCTCCACCGCAAGTTTCTTGGCGCCGAGAGAACAACATACCTCTTCCATCAGGTGCTACAATTTACAGGTAATTGTAATTACTATTGAGTAACTTGGATTAGATTATGGGAGAATAATAGTAACAATAAATAAATGCGTGTCTGATGAAAATTTTTCTGTGTCACTTGAAAGAGAAGAGTAGAGCAGCTGGAGATTGTGGTCATGTGTGTGAGATCTGTGCTTGCTTGTGTGAATATACATGTATTTTTCTTTCTGAAAAAGTCTGGTGAAAAGCTCAAATGTGTAACAATCTTTTCATTGTGCCTATCTGCAACTGAACATGTCATTTTTATGGTGAGCAGCTATCTATCCTTTTTATAATATTGTCAATTTTCCAACCTGGACTTTCCATTGCTTGATTTTGTGTTTTTTTTAAGGTGATAATTAAAACATTATGGCTGCCTTTATGACTGCCTCTCATAGAAATATAGTTTACTCCCATTTCTCAGCTTTTTTTAAAAGAACCTATGATAGATTATGATAAATTTAAATTATCTGGGAAAAATACTGAAGATATCCATTGGGTTCCTTTAAAGTTTTCTGTAAGTTAGTTAGTATGATTTTCCTTGGAAAATTTTGGATGATAAATGATAATGATGTGGAATGAGCCATTTTACATTCACATCACAAATTAATTAAGTTTTTACACAGAGACTAAGTGAAGGAACCTGGTATGAATTGTATTCTTGCGAAAATACTAACAAAAAGTTTGAGAAATTCATGGAAATCTTCATGTCATACTTTGAAGCTGCATTTCCATTAAAAAAACAAAAACATCAACCTAACTTCAAAAAGAACAAATGGATTACAACAGGTATTAGAATCTCTTGTGCAGAGAAAAGAAGATTACACAATATACCAAAGACACAGCACATGCCTCACGAATTTCATTTGTACCTGAAGAATTACAAGAGGATCCTCAAAACAGTTATAAGGAAAGCTAAAACAATGGCAAATTACAAATAGATTGGAAAAAAAATCTAAAGCTATATGAGAAGTTATAAAAAATCAAACAACAAGTGAAACTAAACAATATAAAAATATAAACTTATGTTATGACGGACAAATGATTTCTTGCCCAACAAAAATTGCAGAGACCTTCAACAAATATTTTGCAAATGTAAGTGAACGGTTGGTGAGTGGACTGGAAGAACACAACAAAATATCACCTCCATCATCCAACAGTGTGAGAAATGTGTCTACATCATTGTTCCTTTCACCCACAAATACTTAAGAAATTTTATGAGTTATAAAAACCTTGAAAACAGGGTACTCATGTGGAATTGATGGAATACCAGATGCAATTATTAAAAAATGCTCTCTTGCCTTAGCTGAACCCTTTAAACACTTGTGCAACAGCTCACTGGCATCAGGAACCTTCTGGAAAACTCAAACCACTGCTCAAAAAAGGAAATCCAGAATGTGTTTCAAATTATAGACCAATAGCCCTACTGCCTATACTTTCAAAAATGTTAGAAATTTTTTTTATAAGAGATTGTCTGATTTCCTAAATAAAAATAAAATTCTCTCTCCCTCACAGCATGGCTTCAGGAAAGGCTATTCAACTGAAAGTGCAATATTTGAATTTCTTAATGAAATATATACTAAACTGGATGCAAGTGAGTTTGTGACCGGTGTATGTCTTGATTTATCCAAAGCTTTTGACGTCATTAACCATAATGCCCTACTGCAGAAGCTTGACCAGTTAGGAATTAGAGGTATATCCAATGAGTGGCTCAGGACATACTTATGTGGTTGCAAACACGTGGTTGAAGTGCAATATACTGACCATAACAAAATCAGCTACTACTATTCAGGAAGTGAAAAGGTGAAATATGGTGTTCCTCAAGGATCAGTATTAGGACCCATTCTGTTTCTCCTCTATGTCAATGATCTTATGTGCAACAAGTATTGCCAAACTACCCTCCAATTTGCTGATGATACAAGCTTCCTTATTAGTTTAACACAGAAGAAAAACTAAAAGACGCTATCCAAACAATGAACAGTGTAGAACAGTGGTTCAGCTATAACAAGCTAATTATGAACAAAGAAAAGACAGTAGCACTGAACTTCAATAATCTAAAAGGAAGACCACCCAAACATACAAATAGAACTTAGGGACAGAGTTCTTGAAAGTGCTGACAGCACAAAATTTCTGGGACTGTGGCTCCAGAACAACACAAAATAGGAGGTACACATTGAATAGTTGCAAAGAAAACTAATCAAAACCTGCTACATGATAAGGATCTTAAAAACTTGTTGCTGCAAAGCCAGTCTGTTAAATGTATTCTACTCCTATGTGCATTCTGTAATTAAATATGGCATAATCTTCTGGGACAGTGCAACAACAAATATTAAACTTTTCAGGATGCAAAAGAGAATATTAAAAATTATTGAAGGGCTGAACGACACGAAATCATGCAGACCCATAGTCAAAAAACTGTCGGTTCTTCCTCTTCCTTGCATTTTTATCTATGAAACATCAATTTTCATCAAACAATATATTGATAGACACCCAGATATCTCGTCAAAAAATGAAGATATACATGCATACAATACAAGGCAAAAATCTTACCTTCATATAAAACAGGTGAGAGCATAATTGTGCCAAAAAGGCACACTACATACTGGGATAAAGATTTACAATAATCTGCCTAACCATATTAAATCAGTAAGTAAACTCAGTAGTTTTAAGGCTGAACTAAAGGCATATTTAATTGACCATTGATTTTAAAGTCTGACAGAGTACCTAGAAACCAAACAACAAAAATAAATATGCATCATAAATATTCTACTTTGTATGTTGCCTCTAATGTTTGTTGTATTTATGATTCTTTGCTAAATTACTTCAATATCTAGTCCTTAGGAAAGCAATAAAAATTGTATTTTATCTTGTAAAGACCTAACCACGTCCAATATCCTTGTATATATTCTATAAATGTAGGATTTGAAGGACTAAATAAATAAAGTGTAAATATCACTCCTTTTTTTAATGTACAGGCATGGGTTAGTAATTCCTGCCCACCACCTCTTACACATTAAATAATAGAAATTCTTCTATGGAATAGGAGGAGTTCTCAAGCTTTTTTTTAATGTTTGTCAGTTAGTAATTCCTACCCACCACCTTTTACACATTAAAATAATAGAATTTCTTCTATGGAACAGAAGGAGATCTCAAGCTTTTACACATCACAATAATACAAATTTGTTTACAGAATAGAAGAATCTGTCGGGAAGAAACGTTTTTAGTTTGTTTTCAAATTTTACATTGCTGCCTGCCAAACATTTTACATCACTGGGTAAGTAATCAAAAATTTTACGTGCAGAATTGTGGACCCTGTTTTGTGCTAAAGACAATCTTAATGTAGTGAAATGGATGTGATTTTTCCCTCTGGCATTGTAAGTGTGTATATAATGGTTCCTTTTAAACTGTAGTGGATTATTTACAACAAGCTTCATGAGGGAATAAATATTCTTTGAAGCTATAGTGAAACTGCCCAACTACTTAAACAGGTGTCTACAAGACAATTTTGGATGAGCACAACACATTATTCTTACAGAATGTGTTTGACCTTTTTGAAGACTTTCTTTCTTAAAGATAAGTTATCCCAGAACATTATTCCACATGACATTATTAAAAATATGCAGCCACATGAAACTACTGAATGAAAACATTCAGAATAATCAACTTAATAATATGTGTCTCTCTAAGATTTGCAATGATTCTAAGTCCAAATGTCACTGAACGAAGTTTTTTATGAGTTCAAAAATATAGTTTTTCCAGTTTAAATTCTCATCAACATGGGCACCTAAGAATTTTGAAGTTTCAACCCCGTTTGTTATTTCCTCACCATGTTTACACTTATCATTGGTGTGGTACACCAAAATGTACAGAACTGAATGTGTTGTGCCTTTTTAAAATTGAGGGTGACACCATTTGCAGAAAACCAGACAATAATACTTTCAAGAACTTTGCTTACCATTTCTTCCATTTCTGTATGTACACAAGGATTGATTACAGTACTAGTGTCATCTTCAAAAAGAACTAATTCTACTTGTTGTACATTAGATGCCAGATCATTTAGATATATGAGTAACAATAATGGACCTAAGATTGGGCCATGGGGAACACCACACAGTCAGAAATTTTTCCCAAACTACATTGGTTAAATTATTTAATCCCATAAGTGTCTCACGAAAAATAGTAGAACACCCTTAAGAGGAGGAGCAAATGAAAAGAACTTCATAGACAGAGAAAGTATGTAAAGTTATTTCAGTGATTACAAAATCAAGTCAAATTTTCAAAGAACTTGGCAGTATGAGTCTGCTTATCAGTATGCCTCTGTAGCCCATCTGACATGGATTGTTGCAATGATTTGGTTGAAAAGGGCATCATAAAGCTGTTGTATCCTCTCTTGAGGCAAGTTAGTCCTCAACTGTTGTAAATGGTCCTTGATATCCTGGACACTGGCACAGATGTGGAGTTGACATCGAAACTAGCCCCACACATATTCTATTGGGGACAGATCTGGGCATCTTGCTGGCCACTGAAGTGCCTCAATATCATACAGACAGTTCATATAGACATGTGCCATGTGTGTGGATGAGCACTGTCCTGTTCAAAATTGCCACCACTATACTATTGCTTGTGAGGCAACATATGGGGATGCAGGATATCTGTGATGTAACAATGTGCCATTAGGGTTCCCTCAGTCATGACCTTTAGTCATACTTGATGGGTCCCAATGCCGTGACACCAGAAGTAACACTGCTCTGCCTCTACAAACCACTGGATGAATGAGACCTCTCTCCCCAGGTTGTCCCCAAACTTGCTGACATTTGTCATCCAGGATAGTTAAGAACCATAATTCTTCATTGAACACAATACATACCATTCATCAGCAGGCCATCCTCCCTGGTCATGGAACCATCTGGAATGCAGCTGTTTGTGTTGTGGTGTTGACAGTGGCCTACACGTGGGATAGTAATTCCCTGCTCTGGTTTTTACTAATCTCTGACCAGTGGTGTGGGATGACAGAGAACATTGCTGGAGCTGCAGTACTTCTATACTGGCAGTTGCACAGATATGAAAGAGCTGCAGCGTGATTGGTGCATTATATGGCGATCCCCCCTTGTGGTGGTCAGACGTAATCTACCGGAATCTTGATGTTAATCATGCCTGATCTCACATTCCCTTGCAGTACAACATCAGGCCACTGTCACGTACAAATACCTCACAAATCTAGAAATAGCACGATTCAACCAGCCAGCCAAATGGAGACCTAAAATGAGGGCCCTTCCAAATTCATCAAGATACTGATAATTATGTCTTACAAGTGTATGCAGTTTCTTCATGTCCTTCACAGTGATCACTCAACATCTGATGCTGTTCATGCCCCTTATAAACCTCAGTGGGTATGGCAACAACCCAAACACAGCCAACACTAATTCACTTTGATGGCCATTCCATCTGTCACAGAGAATTTCAGCTCCAGTCATTTGCATATGCTCTGATGGCATTTTCATTTTCGTATGAAGTTTCCTTGATATTCGACCAAGTCTTTTGGGTGCTTCACTTTTTCTTGCCAGACAGTGTATATTTTTGGAATGAGAAGTCCAGTGCCACAATTTAAAAATAATTCTGCAGAAATTAGTGAACCTTCTATTCTTGATCACTTTTTCAAAGCCATTTGAAATCAATCTGAAAAGTCTGAACTGCATCGGCAGTAAATATTTGTTTGCTTGTTTGCATTTTTATAGATGACTATTAACAGAAGAGAACATGCAAATCAGTAATGACTGAAAACCTTAACTACTGAAGACTTAACAATTCCCGGCCGGAGTGCCCGTTCAGTTCTAGGCGCTACAGTCTGGAGCCGAGCGACCGCCACGGTCGCAGGTTCGAATCCTGCCTTGAACGTGGATGTGTGTGATGTCCTTAGGTTAGTTAGGTTTAATTAGTTCCAAGTTCTAGGCAATGACCAGTGATGATTTGTGATTTTTGTTATCACTGTTCCACAATTACTATAGCTCTAAATGAAATTGGTATAAAATGCAAAATGGCAAAGCAGGAGTGGCCAGAGGTCAAATTCAGTGCTATAGAAGAATGTGTAACTAAGAGAAAGGATAGATGCCACCTATACAAAGATTAAAGTGACATTTGGAGAAGAGAGAAGCAACTGGATGAGTACCAAGGGCTCAGATGGAAATCCAGCAAGCAAAGTAAGGAAAGCTGGAAGGTGGAAAAATACATACAGGGGCTCAACAAGGGAAATGAAATTGACAGCAATATTATAGAAAGGAAAGTAAATGAAGATGAGACAGAAGAGATGATAGTGTGAGAAGAATTCGACAGAGCACCGAAAGGTATAAGTCGAAAAATGTCCCTGGAGTAGATGACATTCCCTCAGAATTAGTGAGAACCGTGGGAGAGCCAGCCACAATGAAACTATTCCAGCCGATAAGCAATATACACTCCTGGAAATTGAAATAAGAACACCGTGAATTCATTGTCCCAGGAAGGAGAAACTTTATTGACACATTCCTGGGGTCAGATACATCACATGATCACACTGACAGAACCACAGGCACATAGACACAGGCAACAGAGCATGCACAATGTCGGCACTAGTACAGTGTATATCCACCTTTCGCAGCAATGCAGGCTGCTATTCTCCCATGGAGACGATCGTAGAGATGCTGAATGTAGTCCTGTGGAACGGCTTGCCGTGCCATTTCCACCTGGCGCCTCAGTTGGACCAGCGTTCGTGCTGGACGTGCAGACCGCGTGAGACGACGCTTCATCCAGTCCCAAACATGCTCAATGGGGGACAGATCCGGAGATCTTGCTGGCCAGGGTAGTTGACTTACACCTTCTAGAGCACGTTGGGTGGCATGGGATACATGCGGACGTGCACTGTCCTGTTGGAACAGCAAGTTCCCTTGCCGGTCTAGGAATGGTAGAACGATGGGTTCGATGACGGTTTGGATGTACCGTGCACTATTCAGTGTCCCCTCGACGATCACCAGTGGTGTACGGCCAGTGTAGGAGATCGCTCCCCACACCATGATGCCGCGTGTTGGCCCTGTGTGCCTCGGTCGTATGCAGTCCTGATTGTGGCGCTCACCTGCACGGCGCCAAACACGCATACGACCATCATTGGCACCAAGGCAGAAGCGACTCTCATCACTGAAGACGACACGTCTCCATTCGTCCCTCCATTCACGGCTGTCGCGACACCACTGGAGGCGGGCTGCACGATGTTGGGGCGTGAGCGGAAGACGGCCTAACGGTGTGCGGGACCGTAGCCCAGCTTCATGGAGACGGTTGCGAATGGTCCTCGCCAATACCCCAGGAGCAACAGTGTCCCTAATTTGCCGGGAAGTGGCGGTGCGGTCCCCTACGGCACTGCGTAGGATCCTACGGTCTTGGCGTGCATCCGTGCGTCGCTGCGGTCCGGTCCCAGGTCGATGGGCACGTGCACCTTCCGTTGACCACTGGCGACAACATCGATGTACTGTAGAGACCTCACGCCCCACGTGTTGAGCAATTCGGTGGTACGTCCACCCGGCCTCCCGCATGCCCACTATACGCCCTCGCTCAAAGTCCGTCAACTGCACATACGGTTCACGTCCACGCTGTCGCGGCATGCTACCAGTGTTAAAGACTGCGATGGAGCTCCGTATGCCACGGCAAACTGGCTGACACTGACGGCGGCGGTGCACAAATGCTGCGCAGCTAGCGCCATTCGACGGTCAACACCGCGGTTCCTGGTGTGTCCGCTGTGCCGTGCGTGTGATCATTGCTTGTACAGCCCTCTCGCAGTGTCTGGAGCAAGTATGGTGGGTCTGACACACCGGTGTCAATGTGTTCTTTTTTCCATTTCCAGGAGTGTATATGAGGCAGTGGAAACTCTCAGACTTAAAAATGAATGTATTAACTCCATTTCCGAATGAAGACAGCACTGACAGGTTTAAATATAAGGGGCATTCAAAAAGAAATGAGCCAGAGGCATAATTACAGAAAATCGCACCTGTATGTTGGAAGTATTGACCATGGTTGTTGAGGCACTTGTCTCACTGTGACACAAGGCAGTGAATGACTGTCTCACGAAATTCCCGGGGCTGCATGTTAACCAGTTCTGCACATACAGCAGGACGTCATCATCCACACGAGTGCAGGACATGTTATACTGGCGTTCTTTGTCCAAGATGGCCCCTTCTGATTCACTTCCTGCAGCATGGGGCAATAGTGAATGCCCAGTGTTACCTGCAAACCTTCACCACCCTTCACCAAGCGATCAAATCAAAATGACCGGGCAATCTCACCCACGACAATGCAAAGCCTCATACTGCCAACACAGTCACAGAACTCTTGCAGAAATTCAAATGGGAGGTTCTCGGTCACCCTCCACACTGTCTGGATCTCTCTTCCTGTGATTATGCCATTTTTGGTCCTCTTAAAAAGGCTCTGAGGGGCAAACGATTCACCTTGCACGACAATGTCCAGCTGTATGTGCGTAACTGGTTAACATCGCAGCCCCAGGCATTTTATGAGGCAGCCATTCACCACCTTGTGTCACAGTGGGACAAGTGTCTCAACAGCCAGGGTCAATACTTCTAACATACAGATACTGGTTTCTGTAATTATGCCTCTGGGTGGTTTCTTTTTGAATGCCTCTTATATGAGAGAACTATCAATTTAAAAAGCCATGGTTGCAAAACACCAATGCAAGTTATTTACAGAAGAATGAAAAACTGGTAGAAGCTGACCTTGGAGGAGATCACTTTGGTTTCCGGAGAAACATAGGAACAGGCAATGCATTCTTGTCTTAGTTGATATGTTAAGGTAAGACAAGCCTACATTTACAGAATTGTAGACTTAGAAAAAGTTTTTGACAATGTTGGCTGAAACACCAAAGTAACAGAGATAAAACACAGGGAGTGAAGGGCTGTATGTAGCTTGCATAGAAGCCAAGAGTGAAGGGTATGAATGGGAGCAGTAGTTGAGAAAGGAGTGAGATAAAGCTGTAGCCTATCCCCAATGTTAATCAGTCGATACATTCAGCAAGTGCTGCAGCAAACCAAAGAAAAATTTGGAGAAGAAATTAAAATAAAGCAAGAAGCAATGAAAAATTTGTGTTTTGTCAGTGACATTACAATTCTGTCAGAGACATCAAAGGGCTTGGTGGAGCAGTTGAACAGAATGAATAATGTCTTGAAAAGAGGTTACAATATGGTCACCAGCAACAGCAAAACAAAAGTAATGGAATCAGTCAAATTAAGCCAGTGATTCTGAAGGGATTGGATTAGAAATTGAGACACCCCAATCAGTAGGTAGAGTTTACTAATGGGCAACAAAATAACTAATGATAACTAAAATAGAGAGATTACAAAATGATGAAAGGCTATAACAAGGAAAGCATTTATGAAGAAGAGGAATTTGTTACCATTGAATACAATTTTACAGTTAGGAAATCTATCCTGAAGATATCTTGGTGTGTAAAGAATTGAAATAGGGGTGATAAGCAATTCAGGCAAGAGAATAGGAGCTTTTGACATGTGGCGTTGTAGTGGGAGAAGAGAATGGAAGCTTTTGAAATGTGGTGCTGTAGTAGGAAGCTGAAGCTAAAGATTAGATGAGAAGATCAGGTAACTAATGTGGAGGTACTGCATTAGATTGAAGAGAACAGAAATTTATGCACAACTTGAATAAAAGAGAGGTTTCATTGATCGGACACATTCTAAGGCATCGACGAAGTGTCAGTTTGGCATTAGAGGGAAGTGTGTGCATAGGGGTAAGGGGGAGGGGTTAAAAACTCTACTGGGAGACCAAAGGATGAATACAGCAGACAGGTTCAAATGGATGTCCTCTACAATAGTTATTCAGAGCTGAAGAGGCTTCTGCAAGACTGATTAGCACAGAGAACTGCATCAAACCAATCTTCAGACTGAAGACAACAACAGCAGCAGCAAATAGTTCTAAATACAATCATTGTTTTTTTACACATTAGTTTTCCATACACATTAGTTTTCCATCATTATGTCTGATATTAACATTTCATTTGGTTACAATAAGTTAACATTTATTTGCAAGTGCACTTAACTGAATGTGAACTCAAATATCTTAAGAACTCATTGAGCCAATCAATAGCCTGTTAATGTTTACAGGAGGAAAATACTACAAATACACACAGTCAGAAAGGAGGATCGAGGAGTTTATTATTGTGTTGCTGATAATGGAGTGGGAAAGGCAGCAAGGCGTAGTGTTGAACTGAATATTGAATTTGCCCCCATAGTTAATGTGACCAGGCAGAGAGTAGGACAAGCTCTCCAGTATGATGCTGACATAGAATGTACTGTGGATGGTTCACCAGATCCTAGTGTTTACTGGATTAGAAATGGCACAGTGTTACAAAGTAACAACAAATATATGTAAGTAGATAACAGTATAACAAAAAATTTTATAGCATAAGCAGTAGCATTTAAAATGTAGAGAAATAACTAATTCAGTTTAGGAAGTAATGTTAACTGAAACAACTGAGAAAATATTGTGAATAAACTCTCTCTCTCTCTCTCTCTCTCTCTCTCTCTCTCTCTCTCTCTCTCTCTCTCTCTCTCTCTCTCTTACTTTCCTCTGTCATTGAATTACTCTACAATTAATGCAGCATGTAAGCAGGTGTTATTACCCACTTTAAGGCAGAAGGTAAGACAAGCCCATGTATAGAGGGAAAAACAAGGATTCAGTAATGGTATTGATGGCGAGTGAATTCGAAACAAGTGTATAGCAACTATCATTTGCAAAAAGGAAGAAGAGTTGGAACTAAGAAACAAAGTCTGTACATAGGACAAGAGGACCAATATGTAAGAGAAGATAGAAGAAGAATATTTGGGAGTCTGTTGGATAATCAATTGAAGGATGAGAACAACTGATTGAGAGAAGAAAAGAGAAGGAAGTAGAGGGTTACTAAATAATGAAATGAATGATTTGAGAAAAACTGAGAAAATTGTAGAAACAGAAAATCACTATGAATGGTAGTAGATACTGAGGAATGTGTTTGTCTGTTGTTACTTGGTCTTGATATGAAACATATCAAGATTCATTGCAAATGAAGACTCTATAGAAAAACAGGTTATAATGGCCTATACTGTCTTCTTCAATACTTCTGTTATGGAAGCTTATCATATATGGAACAGTCAGTTTGGGTATGTTGATCATAATTCCCCTACTGGGTTGATTAACTCAATTATTGTCATATATGTGTGTGGAAGAGTGTTGCCTATTTACTTTTCATGCTGCATAGTTGCCTAGCAATGGCTATACTATAAAAGTCAGTGTCAAAGTTTGTCGTTAGACAAGAAAGGATACACATGGGGAGATGATAGGCTTATATGTAGACAGGTCATCATAAGGCAGTGATTTGTGTGCTACCACTACCTTTGACAGTTCCTGCAACTTAAATACTAAAATAATATCACAGCCTCTCTTGAAATTACTGTCAGGTTCAGTGCTGACTATGCACTGTTTTTGACAGTGCTGACTATGCATTGTTTCTGATAAATACTACACCCTACCACCAAAGATGTTGGTCACTGCACAATACTGACTTCATTGATTCTGCTATTAGTGATACACTTGACCATCACAAATAACATGGAAATCACTTTTAAAATGGCAACTCAGCTTCTCAGATGACTTCTGAGCTCCCTACCATTATAAAAATCCAATTCAGTAATTATGAAAAGGATAGACTGCTACTCACCATAAAGATGACACATTGAGTTGCAGACAGGCACTATGAAAAATCCATCACACACTGAGCTTTTGCTCTTCTCATATTCATACAAGCTGGCACACCTCACTCACACATGACTGCTGTCTCCAGCTGCTCTGGCCAGATTGCAACTGCAACACTGAATGAAAGAGCAGACTGGCATGGGACAAGCAGAAGGAGGGAGGGAGGGACAGCAGAATATGGGTGGGGGGAAAAGAGCACTGTCTTGCAGAGTGTGCACGGATTAGAGGGCAGCAGGACTGGGCTGCCAGGCACAGCATCGAGAAGCTATGGGGAATAGGGAGGTGAGGTGATAACGGTGAGCAGAAGGAGAGGAGCAGAGAGGAGAAAGACTGGTGGGAATGTTAGTAGACAGCAGCACACAGTGAGGGTGAAAGATGTGACTTTGGAGGAGGTTATAGGACAGAGGGGGCAGAAACTGTTGGATGGAGGGTCTGGGAAGAGTAGATTATTGTAGGTTGAGACCTGGATGATTTTGAGAGTGGAGAATGTGTTGTAAGGATGATTCCCATCTATGTAGTTAAGAAAAGTTGGGAGTGCAGGGGAGGATCCACATGACACAGGTTGTGAACAAGTCATTAAAATCAGGCATGCTATGTTCAGCTGCATATAATGTCACAAGATGGTCCAATTTGCTCTTGGCCACAGTTTGGCAGTGAGCAATGGCCATTCATCCTGTTGGACAGCTGGTTGGTAGTCATACCAGTATAAATAGTTGTGCTACGATTGCAGCAGGGCAGGTATATGCCATGTTTGATTTCATATGTGGCTCGGTCTCTGAGGGGATAGGGTAAACCAGTAACAGGATGAGAGTGAGAAGTGCTGGGTGGGCAGATTGGACAGGTCTTGCAGCTGGGCCTTCCACAGGGATAGGACCCCTGTGGCAAGGAGCTGGTGTTGAGAATGGCATAGGAAATGCCTAGGATGTTTTAGAGGTTGGGTGGGTGACGGATCGCCACTTTATAAGGGGTGGGAAGGATCCTGGGTAGGATGACCTCATTTCAGGGCATGATGATAGATAACAAGAGCACTGCTGGAGGATGTGGTTCAGTTATTCCAGTGTGTGATGGTACTGGGTGCTGAAGGGGACACTCTTGTGTAGGTGGTTCTTGGGGGAGGATTGGGGATGTATGGGGATATGGCACAGGAAATCTGTTGGTGGAATAAACCTGGAGGATAGCACCTGTTTGTGAAGGCCTTTGTGAGACCTTCAGAATACTGGCGAGGGGCTTCTTGTCATTACAGATCTGCCATCTTCACTTGGCCAGGCTGTATGGGAGGGATTTTTTGGTGTGGAAGGGGCAGCAGCTGCTGAAATGCAGGTATTATTGCTGCATGGTGGGTTTAATGTAGACAGAGGTGTGGATGGAGCCATCAGAGATGAGGAGGTCAATGTCCAGGAAGGTGGCATTCTGAGTTGAGGAGGACCATGTGAAGCCAATGGGAAAGGAGGTGCTGAGGTTATGAAGGAATGAGGATAGGGTTTCTTGGCCCTGGTACAAATCATGGAGATACCATCAATGACTCTGAACCAGACCAGGGTTTGGGTTTTGGGAGGCTAGAAAGGTTTCTCCTAGGTAGCTCATAAACAGGTTGGCATAGGAGGATGACATGTGGGTGCCCATGGCTGTGCCACAAATTTGTTTATATACCTTCCCTTCAAATGAGAAGCAGCTGTGTGTTAGGGGTGAGTTAATAAGGAGTATGAGAAATAAGGTAGTGGGTTTGGATCTGAGGAACATTGGGAGAGTTAGTGCTCAGTAGTGGCAAGACCATGGACATGGGAGATGTTGGTGTATACTCTAGTTACTGTCCATTCATCCTCTTTTTCCCTGTATTCTTTCATCACTTTCCTAACCACACACACTCTGACACACACTGTGTCAGTGGTCTTGTCTGTGCACAACACATGGTTATGTGACTGTGCGGATTGTCGGTGCAGCTTTTCATGCCCCAAATTCTCCTAATCGATGATTAAATTAATCCTATTGATTCCATTTCCTCCCTCATTTTCAGGTGTTTTTGCATGTTATTATTTTCCACACCTACCAGTCCCACAAAAATATGTGAACCTCAACCTAACCAGCTGCCTCCCCCTCCCACCTCTCTCTCTCCTCTTATTCCAACATGTGCATATTCCAATACCTCATCTGTTCTGTCTTTTTCCCATTTCTTTTTTATATTTGTTTGTACATATTTTTACTCACTTATTTTTGCATGTATTTATGTATTTGTGTGCATTTTTGCATGTCTGCATGTATTTTCATATCTCTTTTTCTGTTACATAACTCCCTTCATAACCACCTAATGACTACATTTGCCAGTTTCCCACATCATTTCCCATTTCTCCAATGCCATACATGCCACAATGGACCCTTGCTCCATATATCTATGCCATTTCAGAAAGTTATCCCTTTGCCTGTATAAAACTCATTCCCACATCCTGTTCCTTAAATGCTGCCTAAATCATGGAACCCCCCTTCCCCCCTCAATGGCCTAACCATAAAAATTCCTTTCTCTGGATCCCACCCCTCCTCTCACAATAACCTTCAGCTTTTCAGATTCTGCCAGTCCTTCACAAACCTGGTAATGAAAAAACACATGTCCATGGCACAGGCATCCCAGAACAACCTCTGCCCCCTCTACTGCTGTTTGATCCCTGATATATATGTCACATATCTGAAATTAAGTCCCTCCATCATTATCCAACCTGCTGACATCCTACTGGCACCTTGAGGCACCACTATCCAACCTGTGTCCTACCCACAGTATTCTCCTCAACCCCTCATAGCACTCAGACCCTTCCTGTATGATCGTTTCAACTTGCCAGGTCCCCCAAAACCAACAATCCACTAAACCCAGAGCCAAAACAGTCCTGGTACACTGTTGTTAGCCTTTCCACCGAAATCTTCAGCCTCATATGTTTCAGTTCTATCCAAAGCCCTCACCTTCAGCCCTGCACCCAGATTTAACCAAGTTGGATTTGGCAAAGACATACTCTCCTTCTCCTGATCATTGCAATGGAAACATTTATTTCTCACCAAGGCCTCCAACCAAAGTCAACCTAATCCCAAAATTGTACCCGACCTCATCCAGTTCATACTACCATTCAACCATCTCCCCCCCTCCAATCCAACCTAACCACTCCCTGGTCACCTTCTAGGAATTCCTTACCTTTGACTTGGCTGACAGTTCAAACCTGTGTCCAGCCATCCAGATTTAGGTATACAGTGATTTCCCTGAATTGCTCCTTGCAAATGCCAGAATGGTTCCTTTGATTTATTGTTCCATTTTCATCTACAGATGCACAATGTGCAAGAGATATTTGTATCTTTATGTTAATATTAACAATTTTATGCATAATATATCTGTGGTCTAGGGGTCGGTAGCTCAGCATGTTCGGTCAGAGGGTTAGCTGTCCTCTGAAATAAAAGAAACTGAGTTAATGGATCAACGACGAACTGAAACGGGTGTCTTGCGACGTCTGCCCCGAGCAGATGAAACGAACAAAATGAGATTTAAAAAAAGGGGGGAAGGGGGTAGTGTCTTTGATTCATAATCAAAATGTCTTTGGTCCTGGGTTCGAATCCTGCTGCCGCTGAAATTTTGATTAATAATCAGCATTGGCGGCCAATGACTCCCAGCATAAGAAGTCACCCTCATTTTGCCAATGGCCTTGTCAAAGAGGGCGGAGGAGTGGACAGAGGTTCAGGGCACTCTCTTGCCCTAGGGGTGGGCAACTGCCCCTAAAGGCAGAAGAATCAGCAATGATCAATGGCATGAGGATGCAGAAGGCAATGGAAACCACTGCACTAAAGACACATTACATGTATCCGCAGGACATCTGGCCTGTAATTGAAGAAGTGCCATGATGATCTCTCCATGGGCAAAAGATTCCGGAATAGTCCCCCATTCAGATTTCCAGGAGAGGACTGCCAAGGCAGAGGTTACCACGAAAAAAAGACTGAATAATCAACAAAAGGATAACGTTCTACGAGTCGGGGCATGGAACGTCAGAAGCTTGAATGTGGTAGGGAAACTAGAAAATCCAAAAAGGTAAACATAAAGGCTCAATCTAGATATAGTAGAGGTCAGTGAAGTGAAGTAGAAAGAAGACAAGGATTTCTGGTCAGGTGAGTATAGGGTAATATCAACAGCAGCAGGAAATGGTGTAACAGGAGTAGGATTCTTTATGAATAGGAAGGTAGAGTAGAGAGTGTGTTACTGTGAACCATTCAATGACAGGGTTGTTCTTATTAGAATTGACAGCAAACCAACACCGACAACAATAGTTCAGGTATACATGCCGACGTCGCAAGCTGAAGATGAAGAGAGAGAGAAAGTGTATGAGGATACTGGAAGGGTAATACAGTACGTAAAGGGGGATGAAAATCTAATAGTCATGGGAGACTGGAATGCAGTTGCAGGAGAAGGAGTAGAAAAAAGGTTACAGGAGAATATGGGCTTGGGAAAGGAATGAGAGAGGAGAAAGACTAATTGAGTTCTGTAACAAGTTTCAGCTAGTAATAGCAAATTCTCTGTTTAAGAAAGGCCAGGTGATATTGGAAGATTTCAGTTAGATTACATCATGGTCAGACAGAGATTCTAAAATCAGATGCTGAATTGTAACGTGTACCCAGGAGCAGATATAGACTCAGATCACAATATAGTTGTGATGAAGAATAGGCTGAAGTTTAATGCATTAGTCAGGAGGAATCAATACGCAAAGAAGTGGGATACAGAAGTACTAAGGAATGACGAGATATGGTTGAAGTTCTCTAACGCTATAGATACAGCAATAAGGAACAGCTCAGTAGGCAGTACAGGTGAAAAGGAATGGACATCTCTAAAAAGGGCCATCACAGAAGTTGGGAAGGAAAACATAGGTACAAAGAAGGTAACTGCAAAGAAACTATGGGTAACAGAAGAAATACTTCAACTGATTGATGAAAGAGGAAGTACAAAAATGTTCCAAGAAACTCAGGAATACAGAAATACAAGTCGGTGAGGAATGAAATAACTAGGAAGTGCAGGGAAGCTAAGACAAAGTGGCTGCAGGAAAAATGTGAAGACATCAAAAAAGAATGATTGTCAGAAGGACAGACTCAGCATACAGGAAAGTCAAAACAACCTTTGGTGACATTAAAAGCAACGGTGGTAACATTAAGAGTGCAATGGGAATTCCACTGTTAAATGCAGAGGAGAGAGCAGATAGATGGAAAGAATACATTGAAAGCCTCTATGAGGGGAAGATTTGTCTGATGTGATAGAAAAAGAAACAGGAGTCAATTTGAGAAGAGATAGGGGATCCAGTATTAGAATCAGAATTTAAAAGGGCTTTGGAGGACTTAAGATCAAATAAGGCAGAAGGGATAGATAACATTACATTAGAATTTCTAAAATCATTAGGGGAAGTGGCAACAAAATGGCTATTCACATTGGTGTGTATAATGTATGAGTCTGGCAACATACCATCTGACTTCTGGAAAAGCATCAGCCACAAAATTCCGGAGACAGCAAGAGCTGACAAGTGTGAGAATTATCACACAATCATCTTAACAGCTCATGCATTGAAGTTGCTGACAAGAATAATACACAGAAGAATGGAAAAGAAAATTGAGGATGCGCTAGATGACAGCATCAGTTTGACTTTAGAAAAGGTAAAGGCACAAGAGAGGCAATTCTGACATTGCGGTTAATAACGGAAGCATGACTAAAGAAAAATCAAGACACGTTCATAGGATTTGTCGATCCAGAAAAAGTGTTCACCAATGTAAAATGGAGCAAGATGTTCAAAATTCTGAAAAAATAGGGGAAAGCTATTAGGAGAGATGGGAATAATAAGATTGGATGACTAAGAATGAAGTGCTCAAAGTAAAAAGGGTATAAGACAAGAATGCAGCCTTTCACCCCTACTGTTCAATCTGTACATAGAGGAAGCAATGATGGAAATGAAAGGTTCAGAAGTGGAATTAAAATTCAAGGTGAAAGGATATCAATGATATGATTCACTGATGACATTGATGTCTTGAGTGAAAGTGAAGAAGAATTACAAGATATACTGAATGGAATGAACAGTCTAATGAGTACAGAGTATGGACTGAGAGTAAATCGAAGAAAGATGAAGGTAATGAGAAGTAGTAGAAATGAGAACAGCAAGAAACTTAACATCAAGATTGATGGTCATGAAATAGATGAAGTTACGGAATTCTGCTACCTAGGCAGTAAAATAACAAATGACGAGAGGAGCAAGGATGACATCAAAAGCAGACTAGCAATGGCAAAAAGGTCATTCCTGGCCAAGAGAGGTCTACTAATATCAAATATCGGCCTTAATTTGAGGAAGAAATTTCTGAGAATGTATGTTTGGAGCACAGCAGTGTATGGTAGTGGAACACTGGCCGTGGGAAAACTGGAACAGAAGAGAATTGAAGCATTTGAGATGTGGCGCTACAGATAAATGTTGAAAATTAGGTGGACTGATAAGGTAAGGAATGAGGAGGGTCTGCGCAGAATCGGAGAAGAAAGGAACATGTGGAAAACACTGATAAGGAGAAGGGACAGGATGATAGGACACCTGTTAAGACATGAGAGATGACTTCCATGGTACTAGGGGGAGCTGTAGAGGGCAAAAACTTTAGAGGACGATGGAGATTGGAATACATCCAGCAAATAATTGAGGACACAGGTTGCAAGTGCTATTCTTAGATTAAGAGGTTAGCTCAGGAGAGGAATTTGTGGTGGGCCACATCAAACCAGTCAGAAGACTGATTAAAAAATAAATAAATAAAAATAAATTAATTAATTAAAAAAAAACAACCTTTGTACATAATATGTAATAACACACGTTAATATATCAGCTAATGGTGAGTACTTAAATAACTGTTGTTATGCTATATACAGAGGGATAATATACAAATGTTCTTCTGTATGAGACTACATTGGTTTAAAATAGAAAAATTTATTTTTGTAGATATTCATTTACTGTGTAAAAGCAATGATCAACCAAGTACAACTTCCATTTAGATTTGAAGTGACCAATGTTTTGTATGTGTTTAGTGGTATCTGGTAAGGCACTGTATAGTTTGATACTAGGATAGATAAGACTATTTTGAAATAACTTTGTGTTGGCACTTTGAACATGTACATCCAATTTTTGTCTTGTATCATAGCTGTGTATTGTGTGATTTTGAGTGATAAGTGGTCTTTTTGTGTGTAAGTTTTGCATTAAATACATTATATTTTTAAGTATATATAAACAAGGAAAAGGGAGGATCATTCTTTTTTGAAAAAATGGTCAACATAATTTGTTATTATCTACCCCTGCCAATATTTTTATAATTTTTTTTTTTAAATTTTGAATTTTTTGATGGCATCTCCAGAATTTCTCCAGAACATAATCCCAAACTGGAGGTGAGATTGTATGACTACATAATATACAGACTGAAGAGTGTTGTAGCTGGTACAATTTTTTAATGTACACAACATGAAACAAGAAGCACTTAATTTTTTCTTGATTTGCTCAATATGTGCTTTACATTTCAAGGCTCTCCACTTCAAGTGGTCTTGTAGATGAAGTCCAAGAAATTTGGTACAGGCTGTTTTGGTAATTGTCTGCCATACAGCTCTAGATTGGCGATATCAATTTCTTTGTTTATGCTGTGTGTATATCCACAGCTACAGTTTTTCCAGTGTTTATTATTAAGTCATTGTTATCAAAGTAACATGTTAGCCTGTCAGTGGCTTCTCTAATGTTTTTTACAAGAATTTGTTCTGAGTTTCCTGTAATTAGAACACTCGTACATCAGCAAATTGAAATATTGTACTGCTGTCATAGCTTATATTTAGGTCATTTACATAGAGTAAGAACAGAACAGGATCCATTACTGATCCTTGTGGCACACCATATTTAGCAGTCAGTAGCTTGGAATTATATTTCCTAATGATATTATCCCTTTCCTGATCTATTTCCACGTATTGTTCCCTATTCTTAACATAAGAGCTGAGCCAGTTGTTAGCTGTTTCACTAATGTCCAGATTTCCTAGCTTGTGTAGCAATTTGTCGTGGTTTATGGTGTCAAATGCCTTTGACAAATCTAAAAGTATGCCCATGGTAAGGTTTTTGTTGTCTAATGCTATCAGTGCCTCTAATAGAAAGGAGTGAACTGCAGATTCGGTCGAAGGGTTTGCTCTAAATCCATGTTGAAATTCTGACAGAATGTCATTATCCTCTAAGAAGTCTATTAGTCTCTTATTGAAGAGCCTTTCTAATATCTTTGAGAAAACAAGACAGAAGTGCCAATGGTCTGTAGTTGGAAGTATCATCTTTGTTTCCTTTCTTATACAATGGCTTTACTTTTGCTATTTTCAGACATGAAGGAAAAGTTCCTGTAGCAAAAGATAGGTTACATAGGTGAGTTAAGGGCTCAGTAATCAAGTCCGCTCATTTCTTTATAATGAAATCAGGTATATCATCTATGCCTGCAGATTGTTTCATTTTGAGACTCTTTATTGTAACCTGTACTTCTTCTACATTTGTTGGGCACAGAAACATTGATTTACTTGAGACTTTTTTCCCTCTTTCTGTATGTGTTTTCTATTTGGAGGTCTATTGTAGTAATTTCTCTGTTACATTTATAAAATAGCTATCAAACATATTAGCTACTTCCTCAGGGTTACTAATGTTTTCCAAGCCAGCCTTTAATACAATGTTATTAACTCCATTTTTGTCAGAACGGGTTTCTTTATTTACGTCTTGCCAGATTGGTTTGGTTCTGTTTGAAGCATTTTCTATGTATTTGTCATTGTCTCGTTCCTTGCCTCCTTTATTATTTTATTTAAGATAGATTTATACTTTTTGAAGTAAATATCAAACTCCGGAGTTTAGTTGTAACTTCTTACAATGTTGTATAGGTACCTTTTCTAGCACAAGATTTCCTTATACCACTAGTAATCCACGTGTTGCATTTAGTGGTTTGGGTTGTCTTGGCTTTCAATGGAAAAGCAAGATCAAAATAACATTTAAATATATTCATAAATGTCTGAAACTTATAGAAATATTTTCTGTACTATACACCATCTCCCATGATTCTTGTTGGAGATAATTATGGAATGTTTGTACTGCAGCATTACTGAAAATTCTGCCAATGTGTGTAGTCTTCCTCATATAATTATAGGATGGATTAGTATTTACACAAAAGCTTATAGCCTGTATGTGCTGGTCTGCCAGTCCAGCTTTAATTACAACTGATTTATATTTTGTTCTGGAGCTAATTATTATTTGGTCTATAGTAGTACTAGAATGATTTGTTTCACGTGTAGGGGAATGGATTGTAATCTTCAAATTATTGGTGGTTAATATGTTCATCAACTCAGATTTTGAATTACTTTGCTTATTAAAATCTACATTTAGGTCTCCACACAACAGAACTGTTTTTCAATTTGTTACTACTTTATTTAGTAAAGTATCAAGCTGAGTGTTGACCTTTGTTAAGTGGCTATCTGGAGATCTATACAAACATATTACAATTAACTTGAATGCTGGAATTTCTATGACTGATATTTCAAAATCTTTCTCAGTGTTTAAGGATTCAACATTATCTAAGTTATTGAATTTGATATCTTTCTTTATGTATATGCAGTTCCCTCCATGTGTAAACTGATTTCTACAAGTTTGTGCTGCTAACACATAATTCGTTATTTTCACAATCTTTAACTCATTTTCTTTCAGCCAGTGTTCAGTTAAGAAAAGTATATTAACATATCTGAGTTCACTCGATAGCAAGATTTACAACTCTCTTATTTTGTTCCTAAGTGACTGTATATTCTGATGTAGAAGAGTGACCTGGTGAGATTTTAAGTTTGTTCTGATTGTACTTGCTTGATCATTTACCTTTATTCCTGAATTTAAATTATGTGGGACATCTTCCTTCTCATCTTGAAGCATGACTTGGTTTTCTCTGTTGGTCATAAGAAAATGTCCTGATGGTGAAAAGGTGCAGTTCTCTGTCTCTTTGGTCATTCTTCTTGTGTGGTTGATGTTGATGTGGTTTCTGTTTCTGCTGCAAGGACTGCTACTGGAGGTGTTGTTGATAGATGCACTATTTATCCTAATTTGATCTTGAGACCTCTTGGGAATAAAAAATCTTGCAGATGACATGGTCGTCTTACATTTCTTCTCGCTGGAATTGCTGAACTTCCTCCTGTTGTTGGGGTGGTAGTAGTTGATTGTTGGTGTTCACTGATACATATAAAATTAGAGTCCTTGGTGGTACTTTTGAGACTAGATCTGCTGTTGTCCTTAGTGTGTCTCTTGTATCTACAGCTTCTGGTTTCCAGTGCACAGTTATTTTTTTATCTTGAATATCTTCAGGTGTGGAACTTGGTTGAGTTGCTATATTTGGGTTAGATGTTTCTGCTGGTATCACAGCCTTGTTTAGTCTATGGTAGTTTTGTTTTGCCATGTCTTCTTTGAGTGATGAAGGTGTAGTGCAGTTTTTTCTTACAGCTTCTCATTTATCTTTCATCACTATCTAATGGGATAAGTCAATTTTTGCTGTTTATTTTTCTTGTGTTTTCACTGTCATATTTGCTGAAAGGTCTTCACATTATCTGCATATCAGAGTTGCTATTTGCAGATTGGCACATACTGCTAGCTGTAAATGTCTCCATAATTTCTCTTTGCCTTCCATTTACAAGTGAAGTCCATGCTTTGTATCATCACTTCCGCTGAGGGATGTATTGATGTCCATGATCATTACATGCTCAAAATTTTTTTGCAGTGCTCATTGAGAGTTCATTTGCAGCAAAGATTCTCTTGTTCAGTTTTGGCATATTGTATCTGTATGGAATTATGCACAAGATTACTTTTGTGTGGACTGTCTTTTGAAGAGAATCTGTTAAGGCGCATTTGAAACCCTCAAATTTCTTTAGGATGTCCGCCCCCAGTAGCTGAGTGGTCAGTGCGACGGAATGTCAATCTAAAGGGCCCGGGTTCGATTCCCAGCTGGCTCGGAGATTTTCTCCGCTCAGGGACTGGGTGTTGTGTTGTCCTAATCATCATCATTTCATCCCCATTGACACGCAAGTCGCCAAAGTGGCGTCAAATCGAAAAACTTGCACCAGGCGAATGGTCTACCCGACAGGAGGCCCTCGTCACACGACATCATCATCATCATCTTTAGGATGTAGTTTGTCCCACCTAGAATGAAGACACTGTCATTAATCGTATATTCTTTTGTCTTCCTGTTTATGTTACAAACCACATCCTTTAATCGAGCATAGAGATGTAGTGTTTTTGATTTTGAAAAGTTATCACAATTTTTGACAGTGACTACTATGACTGTTGAAAGAATTAATATGTTCTGACTCTTGTTTTCACTGTGTATCATTTTTTTGGGGACTGGTCAATCACTTTTTTTACAGTTTTCATTTGTATTAATGCTGTTGGTTTTATCAGGGCACTTCATAACACAAGCACTTGAGTTCTTCGCTGTAGTATTTTTGCTTCTGATTCCTTCATTCTGCTTTTCTTTCTCACTGTTTACAGTTTTTGTATATTTTGTTTTGAGTGGTGTACTCAATTTCAGATAACCTAATAGTTCAGTATTTTCATTTCGAAGTTTCATTAGATCACTCTTTAAAGTATGAAACTTTGTGAAATTACTCTTCTGCTGCCCAGCCCACAAACAGATTACCTATGCCATATCCAGTCTATATTGAGTGGCACTTTCTTATGATGCAATCTTTTAAATGTTCAATATCAGCTACACATTTATTACATGTCATATTTTCACTTTCAATGGCTGTACTTCCATGTGGTAGAACATTGCGCACATGACACTCATGAGCCATTTCATTTGACTTCATATACATACCGGTAGTTCACTATTTCTGGACTGACTTTCTGGACACTTGAGTGATAATATTATACATAATGCATTTATGATTGCATTAATCACTGATTCTTACATATGTCGTACATTTTTTGCTCAATTTACGTTTATATTTGTAGAGATAACACACTCGCAATTTACATTGTCTGACATGTTCATGTTCAGCTTGAAGAGGCACGGGTGATTTCCTTCCCCATCTTTGACACAATCCACACTTATGCATCTCTAATTACCTCGGTGTCAATGAGATGGTTAAACCCAATCATCCTTTTTTTCATCACTGTTGGAGCCACTTGCCTACACACCAACACTCCTCATGTCCATGGCCTTGCCACTACTGAGCACTAACTCGTCCAGTGTCTTTCAGACTCCAACCCATTACCTTACTCCATACATCTTATAACTTACCCCTAACACATGATTGCTTCGCATTCGAGGGGAAGATATACAAACAAGTCTGTGGCACAGCCATGGGCACCCGCATGGCATCCTCCTATGCCAACCTGCTTAGGACCTATCTAGGAGAAACCTTTGTAGCCTCCCAAAACCAAAAGCCAATGTCTGGTTCAGGTTCATTGATGATATCTATATGATCTGAACTCAGGGGGGCCAAGAAACCCTATCCTCATTCCTTCACAGCCTCAACACCTTCTCTCACATCAGCTCCTCAACTCAGCATGTCACCTTCCTGGACATTGACCTCCTTCTCTCTGACAGCTCTATCCACACCTCTGTCCACATTAAACCCACCATCCATGAACAGTACATGCATTTCGGCAGCTGTCATCCTTTCCACACCAAAAAATCCCTCCCATACCAACTGTCCATCTGGGGGTGGCATATCTGTAGTGACAAGAATTCCCTTGCTCAGTATGCTAAAGGTCTCACAAAGACCTTCATAGACAGACACTATGCCCAGCCCACAAACAGATTACCTGTGCCATATCCAGTCTATATTAAGTGGCACTTCCTTATGACATCTGCCCTCTGAAGCTTTGCAAAATTACTCTTCTGCTGCCTGATGTCCCACTACAAAGTTTAGGCTATAGCTCCAAAAGTAGCAGAGTTCTGACTGTGTGCAGACGTGTGGATTTCCTACCAGAGTCCATCTGTCCAAACATTGAAAGTATTGTGTTCAACCTTTTAAATTCGTATTTGTATGTGGTTGCTATCTGACAAAATTATAAAACTTATCTTGATACTGAAATGCATAAATCTTAATGAAGGGCAACAGACCAGGGTTAAAGTTAAATTCAGAAACAAAAATATGTGAAGCACGCATTACACAATGTGTAATCCAGGCTAGCCAGTACATCAAACAATTTCACCTGTGAGAGAGCAATCCATTTTCAATACAATTTACGTATACTATCTGACTGCAAAACAGAATGATTCAAATTAAAAATGTTGGCCCTTTATATAGCTAATCTCTATCTTGTAAACAGTCAGTATACCAGAATTGTTGTAATTATCGAGAAAATGAAAATAAAAATTAATGCTTCTGACTGTGTGATAAAATTGCTTGAAAATTCACAAGGTAGAACTTTACTGAAATCTTTTGCTGGTATTAAGCCTCAGAACTGATACTGATATTTTCACAAAACACTCTGACAATCACTGTGCACTACAGTGTACGTGAATCTTGATGGTAATTAAATTCAATGGTCTACCTGTGCACATGGAATGCTCATCTATCCTGCAATATGTTACTATTAAGATAATGATGAAATGGTCAAGAATCAAATTTAATTTGCATAGTTGCAATGAGCAATGCAAGACGGAATCTTATCACTTTTCATAAAAATGCTTCATCAACATACAACTCACGACATGCAATGCAAGTATACAAAACACATTCATAAAGGTAAAGGCTGAAAAATGAGGAACTAAACTTAACAATTGATAAATTAGAACAAAGACTCCAAGTATAACTATATTTCGTTAGCAACAATAAACAATTTCATAAATTTCTCACAACTAGATAAGTTAGCAAAAATCTTTCTCAATAATTTTCTTGTGTACAATTACTCTCCTTGACACTTATTTTGATCATAAGACAAATTTATGTGCTTCACTATAAAAATTCTTATAGTAAACATTAACCATACACAATGTCCTAACAATAAGAAACTACACAACTACAAATATATTTAAAAAAAACTATATTACCTTAGAAAACTTCTCTTCTGACAGTCTTGCACTCAAATCATATCAATTCCACAAAATTTTTCCTCAGAACAGATTAATACAAAATGCTTTTCAAATAACACTGCCTCCACTACATGACAGGCCAGCTTCCATCCTTCTCAAAGTAAGTACATACCCGGACTGTCTAACAAACACTGAATGCTACTCTGACAAAGCAAAGCTAACCTCTCTGACCAACATCTGTGGTCTCAATAATAGAATTACAAAGAATATGTTATATCGATACTAAGGAGACTGAATATATTTATCAAATTCATAATTTCATTCACATTTATGGTCAAAATCTCTTGAAAATCAACATTGAAAATAGAACAGTCATCTTTCAGTGTCTGTTCTGATGTGGAACATGTCATGATTCATACATTCATACACATGGTATCACAAAAAAATATTGTAATTACCTTTCCAAATTAAACAATGGTGTATTTTTCCCTACTCTTCTTATACAGTAGTAATTAACATTCACATTTAACTTATTTCAACTTTCTCCTTTCATTAACTTAGAATTTCAAAACTTCACAAAATGTATGACTTCCAGATTCCTTTAGTGTCATATCGAATTCAGTACACATTCATCTAGTTGAATAATTAACACCCCAGTGAGTTATTTAATTTCCTTCATCTCTTATTTGCAAAGTCCTGAGAGAAGCACTGTGCACACATAGCTTCTCTCTCACAGTCACAAATCAGAGATTGTTCACTGTCTAACAATTTTTGGTTAAAGTTCACGTGACACACGACAGCGTGTAACTCATTCTTGGCAATGCACACATTTGCACCTCACTGATGGAAGAAACACTATGATGCGAAGTTCCACTGCACTCACCTCCAATCCTCCCACCATGCCCAGAACCAGCTACAATGGAGTGTCCCCTTCATCACCCAGTACCACTCCAGACTGGAATTCTGAACCACATTGATCATCAGGGCTTTGATTATTTATCATCATGCTGTGAAGAAGAGGGACGTCCTACCCAAGATCCTTTCCACCCTTCCAAAAGTGGTGTTCCATCACCTATCCAGCCTCCACAACACCCTAGTCCATCGCTGTGCCACTCCCAAACCCATCCCCTTGTCACAGGGAGCATATCTCTGTGGAAGACTGAGGTGCAAGACCTGCACCATGTGCCCACCCAGTTTTTACTAGCTCAGTCTTTTCTCACATGTTTATCCTATATCATCAGAGACTGGACCACCTTTGAAATTAGCCATGTCATAGGTTTGCTGTAAAGCTTTTTATGTCAGTGTCACAACCAACCAGCTGGCCAGCAGGATGAATGGCCCATTTCCCATTACCAAACTGTGGCCAAAAGCAAAGTGGACCACCTTATGGCATAACATGCAGCTAAACATAACATGCTTCATTTCAGTGGCTTGTTCACAACCTGGGCCATCTGGATTCTCCCCTGCACTACCAGTTTTTCTGAACTGCATAAATGGGAGTCATTCTTACAACACATTCTCCACTCCTGAAATCATCCAGGTCTCAACCTACAATAAGCTACTCTCCTCACACCCTCTGTCCAACAGTTTCTGCCCCCTCTGTCCTATAACATCCTCCCAAACCACATCCATCACCCTCACTGTGCTGCTCTCTGCCAACACACCCACCACTCTTTCTTCTCTCTGCTCCTCTCCTTCTGCTCCCCATTACCACCTCACTTCCCTACCCCCAACAGCTTCCTGATGCTGTGCCTGGTAGCCCAATTTTTCTGCTTTCTAAACCCTGCACATTCCACCAGACTGTGCTCTTCTCTCCCCACACTCAGATTCTGCTATCCCTCCCCCTTTCTGTTCGTCCCATGCTGGACTGCTCCTTTCAACATTGCAGTTGGAGTCTGGTCAGAGTAGCTGGAGATAGTGGTCATTGTGTGCTTGAGGTGTGCCTGATTGTGCGAACTGGTGTGCATTTTCCATTCCTTTCTGAAGAAGGCTTTGGCTGATAGCTCAGTGTGTAACAGTCTCTTCATTATGCCTGTCTGCAACTCAATCTGTCATCTTACAGTGACTAACAATCTGTGCTTTTCATGATTGTTGACCATCCAACCTGGACATTCCACTGTTTCATTTTGCGTAACCGCTTTTCTTCCATTCCAAAATTCAGTTCATTTTAATTCATCATCATGCAAGGACATTTGAAATCAAATGGATGACAAATCATCACTCCCACAATCACCAACATATAAATGGTGTAAATTGAAAATAGGCAACAGAACCATTAGGTTATCACAGCCATTGTCCAAGAAGGGATCCAAAGAAGAGAAACCAATACATCCTTTTAAATGGGAGACCACTCCCATACAGTGCATATCTGTGACACTTCTGGAGCAAAGTACATCTAACTCATATCCTGTTCAGTATCAGTAGATAAAATGATGTACCGGCAATATTTGTGAACAATATGATGTAGAATCTTATGTTGCCATTACAGAAAATTAAATTTAAAAATTTAGGTTGATTCCATAGTTGTAGAAGGCTTGGTTTTCTCATGGTGTCCAAACTATCAATGATGTCAGTCAGATCACCTTGATGGGTTGAGATAAGATCTGGATTGAAATGATAACAGCATAGGGTTCCAATGTCTGAGCAAATAAACAGTGTTCAATGAAAATAATCTCAATGTCAAAATACCCATTTAACACAATAGTTGTCGAAGTGTTGTCAAATATGTTGTGAAAGATTTGTACGTACAAGATATATTAGTACTAATTCAGTGTCACTGTAAAGTCATGCAAGTAAAATACTCTATTCAGAAAAATTGATAATAAATTACTATCTGAAAGAAGCTGTGAAAATATTCAGTTGGATGTTGATAAGATTTCAGAGTGGTACAGAGATCAATGACTAGCTTTAAATGTTTAGAAATGTAAATTTTGCAGTTCACAAAATGGAACAATCATGTAGTCTCAGTCACAGTTCAATCAGAGGGCAGACTGAGATTTATAGGTAGGATATTAAGGACATGGAATCAGTCAAAAAAGGAGACTGCATACAAAACACCCATGAGAACAATCCTAGAACACTGCTGAAGTGTGTAGGATCCATACCAAATAGGAGTAACAGAATATATTGAATAGAAACAAAGAAAGTCAGTATGAATGGTCAGAGGTTTGTTCAATCCATGACAGAATGTCATGAAGAAGCTGAAAGGACTGAACCAACAGACACTTGATGATAGAAACAAATTATCCCCCATAGGGGTCACAAAGATAAGATTACACTTATTACAGCACACACAGAGGCATTTAAGTAGTCATTCTTCCTGTGCTCCATAGATGACTGGAATGGGAGAAAACCCCAATATTGAAACAATGGGATGTACCTCCTGAAATATGCACTTTGCAGTGGTTTGCAGAGTACACTGCTATCTGTGTGTCTATTAATTTTCAAAGCTCAGCAGCAGTTGGAGGTCACTTATATTCTCTGTGTGGGATGTTCAGTGTAGGCCTATGTTTGGCCAGTACTGCAGTGCTATAGTTGTTTATGGTACAGTCACACCAGTAAACAGTGATCAAGCCAAACTCTTTGTGCCAGCTGTGCTGGTCTGCACAAAATTAGTGATTGTGACAGTCGAGAAGACAGGTAGGATGTAAATACACTAAACCCTTGCTGATGTGAACCTCAGTAGTCTGGCCATTCATTAATCTGGCTAACACCCAGCCTCTAATTGCTCAGGCAGAAATGATGCATACAATAATGAATTCTCATGTGAAACAATTTTGTTAGTTAATTACAATGTTAAACAATGCTATACATGGTCGAAATTGTGACTTTCTTTATAGTTCGGTATCAAGGCTTCTAAAAGGAAACACGTTATGCTGGACCTCATGCAGAAACTGGAAATTAGAGGTAAGTTGAATTGAGTTTCTTCACAGAAAGCAATTGTTGCTGAGTAGAGCACCGGACAAGCAACTATTTATGACTGAGCTTTAACAGACAAAGAGATAATCAAAGTGTACAGAAAAGTTATGATGGAAGTGATGAAGAAGGGGATATAGGATGGTAGAACATGAAGATGTCTCACACTGCTGGTAGTGAAGTTGCAGACATCGTCCTGGTGTATATTACGAAACAGTTGTATATTATGCAACAATCAGAAATGTGTAGAACTGATGTAATGCTTGTAAAGCCATGGTGTGGAAGAGCATACAGCCGCCACATTATAATTGTGACAACTAAAAATTTGAGATGTTTCATAGTAAGTGATACTACTGTATACCTACACATTCAAGGACTAAGTTTTCTATGAAAATAAATGTGTCTTTGGATTTAATAAAATGTAATCCATATTTGTTTACACTAAATGTAAGACACACTCAGTAAATTGACACTTCTGCTAATCTGCCACCCCTATGTGCAAGGAATAGCCAGATTAACAATAGTCAAGTTTAATTTAGGAGCAAACATAACAACTCACCAAATAGTAGAGGCGTTGAGGTTCATAAATAAGACTGAAAACTTTGCTAGCTTTTGAACAGTTCCTTTTCTGAACTAAAGTGTGCGAACGCATGACACACTCACATGTGCGTGTGCGCGCCCACACACACACACACACACACACACACACACACACACACACACACACACACACACACACACACACACACACACACACACACTAGCTGCAAATTTTTCAAATGCTAAAGCATGTTAATGCTATGAGTGTCAAAAACTATTAAAAAATCGAATAGGCTTCTATTCTAAGTAGTTAGTGAATATCATGGTTGGTAGATAAATAATAAGCAAGCAATAGTACTTACATAGTAGTTAATTAGTGTAACTGGGGAAAAGGCAATTTTTTCAATTTTTCTTTTTCAAAAAGTAGCATGTTTCTTATATATGTTGGTATTTGAAACTCAGTCTCAGTAAATGCAACTAATTTCTAGCGATTTATCAACAGTTAATTCTAAATGCTCCTTCTAGCTACTGCTCCTGTTTGTTTCGTATAACGTGATTTGTTCCACATCCCAGAGGGTGCTCCTCCATTATTGTTGTTGAAGTATCAAGTTGAATCATACAATATGCAGTTGACTATGAACAGGATATTTGTTGCAATTTTAGATTCTTTTGTTCTATGTGTCCTTAAAGTGAACTGTTATTATATGCTGACATTTGTCATTATTTTATAATCAATAAATGCTAGCCTGCTATTAATGTGATGGCTATTTCTCTTAGAAATTACACACTGTTTTAATGGTTCGAAATTATCTTTGCAAGAATCTGTCCCTTCACTATAATAAATTTTTTAAAGTTTAATTTTAATGCTACAATTTTTGGAAATTATCTTTCTACATATAAGAAATGAACCAAGAAAGTAAATTTATGAGTTCTCAAATAAAAAAGGAAATCAAAAGCATTTATGAACAATTATAACATGTCTTTCTATTTTCTCTTCAATCTACTTTCTAAATAGCTGTATCTTGCTTGTTTAACAGGATAGCCTATTTCAGCATGCGCGCAGGCCATTCCTCGGCTGTTTTACGCATAAACAAAGTTCAGGCAAATGATTATGGGATTTATTTGTGTAAAGCGTCTAATAAATTGGGAGCATCTACTGGAACAGTAGAATTCTTTGGTAAGTTGTTCTGATACTTTGCAGAGATAATTTGTTTTACTTTTAAATCCAGGAACAAAACTCAAAAGTATTTACCTTCGAAAATAAGGATGAAAAGACACTTGAAACTTTATTGACTTTCCATATTCATGTTTATTTCTTTGGCTGTGTACACATTTACAAAACAGGCCTTTTGTCAGTCAGTGAGTGATATATCCCTACTTTTTTGATGACTTTAAGAAATGTTCTAAAGAAATGATTTGAGGAATAACCTTTTCTGCTGATGGTAAGATAAGCCATTGGGTTTTGTCTCTCCTGCTCAAGGGGCAGTATTGTTTTTGCCAAAGTCCACGTAGCCACAAAGGAGAAAGAGCCAGCATGTGATTTGTGCTTCTACCATGGGAATGGGATCTGGGGGGAGGGGCATGGAATGGGGGGGGGGGGGGATGTGTTAGTATACATAACAGTATACTGAATATAACAGAGGGAAACATCCCATGTGGGAAAAATATAATTAAAAACAAAGATGCTATAACTTACCAAACGAAAGCATTGGTATGTTGATAGAGACAGTAACAAACACAAACACACACACAAATTTCAAGCTTTCGCAACCTATGGTTGCTTCATCAGGAAAGAGGAAGGAGAGGGAAAGATGAAAGGATGTGGGTTTTAAGGGAGAGGGTAAGGAGTCATTCCAATCCTGGGAGCGGAAAGACTTACCTTAGGGGGAAAAAGGGACAGGTATACACTCACACACACACATATGTCTGCTTGTGTCTGTATATGTGTGTGTGTGTGTGTGTGTGTGTGTGTGTGTGTGTGTGTGTATATATATATATATATCTGTATATTATATATATAAAAACAAAGATGAGGTGACTTACCGAACAAAAGCACTGGCAGGTCGATAGACACACAAACAAACACAAACATACACACAAAATTCAAGCTTTCGCAACAGACTGTTGCCTCATCAGGAAAGAGGGAAGGAGAGGGGAAGACGAAAGGAAGTGGGTTTTAAGGGAGAGGGTAAGGAGTCATTCCAATCCCGGGAGCGGAAAGACTTACCTTAGGGGGAAAAAAGGACAGGTATACACTCGCACACACGCACATATCCATCCACACATACAGACACAAGCAGACATATTTAAAGACATATGTTATGGGTCTTTCACTCTGAGAATCCCAGGAAAAAAACACAACCTGAAAATACAGTAAATAATCTCAAAAGGAAAGCTCACTGAAAAAACCTGAAACCACTAATCCGTGCCTTCAGAACTATTAGTTCAATATTTAAGGAGTAGAAAGTCACTCAGACCTCAGTCTGAGAAGGACCCACCAGTCATAGTGGCAAGAGGAGACAAAGATCTTTGTTTGTTTTAGACAGTTTCCCACCATGCGTAGAACATACAATAGTATGTATCACAATGCATTTGGAGAAACTATATTTACAGCAAAGCAAAAGAAGCAAAACTCCACATTCTAGCCCAAATGGGCCAATTGGGACCATATGGCAGCTGTATCATCCTCTGCCAACCGCATCATTGGATGCAACATGGAGGAACATGTGGTCTGCACACATTGCTCTCCTGGCTGTTGTTGGCTTTCCTTAATTTGGAGCTGCTGCTTCTCACTCAGAAAGCTCCTCAACTGATGTCACAACATTGCGTGCATATGATTCCAGCCCTCCCACCAAGGAAAAGTCTGTGGTGGTACTGGGAATTGAAGCCATGTCGTCTGCATAACTGCCACATGAGTGTATGTCAATTACTGTCTCTTAACTCTTTCCTTTTTAGCAATCTAACTTTCAACATATTTTATTTCATCACTGTAATGCCTCTTACACCTTATGAGCCCAGTAAAGACTTTACTGATTATATCCTTCTTTATTTTTCATCATACAATTAATCATTGAAGAATATGTGTTTGTCTACAGTAGTGACATTGGTGAACTTGCAGCAACACAAACATTTTGTGGCTACTGTACAGCAGTTTGTTTTGAACAGTAGTGCTGCAGACAAGATGACTGTTGTATATACTATTATTTATACATATGAATATAATAGAGGGAAACATTCCACGTGGGAAAAATATATCTAAAAAGAAAGATGATGAAACTTACCAAACAAAAGCGCTGGCAGGTCGATAGACACACAAACAAACACAAACATACACACAAAATTCTAGCTTTCGCAACCAATGGTTGCCTCGTCAGGAAAGAGGGAAGGAGAAGGAAAGACAAAAGGATATGGGTTTTAAGGGAGAGGGTAAGGAGTCATTCCAATCCCGGGAGCGGAAAGACTTACCTTAGGGGGAAAAAAGGGAAAAAAGGACAGGTATACACTCGCACACACACACATATCCATCCACACATACACAGACACAAGCAGACATTTGTAAAAATGTCTGCTTACAAATGTCTGCTTGTGTCTGTGTATGTGTGGATGGATATGTGTGTGTGTGCGATTGTATACCTGTCCTTTTTTCCCTTTTTTCCCCCTAAGGTAAGTCTTTCCGCTCCCGGGATTGGAATGACTCCTTACCCTCTCCCTTAAAACCCATATCCTTTTGTCTTTCCTTCTCCTTCCCTCTTTCCTGACGAGGCAACCATTGGTTGCGAAAGCTAGAATTTTGTGTGTATGTTTGTGTTTGTTTGTGTGTCTATCGACCTGCCAGCGCTTTTGTTTGGTAAGTTTCATCATCTTTCTATTATTTATACATATTTACAATGCTGCCCGTGTGGGGTTGTTGGTACCCCCATCGGGCGCCTCCCCAGGTGGCGGATAGGGGAAAGCTTCCTAGATATAGGTGGTACTGGGGAAATGAAATACCCAGGGCAGACCAAAAACCAATAAATCCAGTGGTGTCTGTTCAGCATCTGGCGGCCAGTGGTCAGCATCTGTTCCTGTAGTTGAGGCGGCTGCACAAAATCTTCTCGAACTCAAAAATCGAGTCGTATACCTGTGGTCTCAACAGAGATCACCACAAAAACTAAAATTCAACTTGAACGCATGATGGAAAAGACAACCACAGAGTCACTACCCCAGGCACCAGTCGATAGACTGGATTCACCTGATCATCGGATTCTGGGGGATCAGGGACACCACGCGGAGAAGAATCGGAGCTTCTCAAAAACTCGTCACACTCTCAAAACGAAACGTAAAAATTTTATTGGTACAATTAATGTGAACACCCTCACTAAAACAGGCAAATTAAAGCAACTCACCAATGCAATGGGAAAATTTAACCTGAAAATCACTGCACTGCAAGAGACAAGATTCACAGATGAAGGACACTTTAACACAGAGAATTACAGGATCTACAAGGGCAAACCTGCCATAAAAGTAAGAGACAAACTACCACTTTTTGGAACGGGATTCGCCGTACACACTTCCGTACATGACTCAGTTATTGACTTCACGTCTCCCAATGAAAGAGTCTCCCTGTTATCAGTAAAATCAGCTAATAAAGCATACACTCTGATCAATGTGCACGCCCCCACAAATCACCACAATAAAATCTACCCTGAAACAGTGGACAATTTCTGGGAAACACTAGAAGAAACAAAAAATAAAGTACCTAGGCACCATGTGAAAATCTTAGTAGGCGATTTTAATGCACAATTAGGGAAGGAAAAAAAATTCAGAGGTACCACTGGACCCCACACCAAACACAAATGTACCAACAAGAATGGTGAAAAACTAATCGACTTCTGCAGAAACTTTGGACTTAAAATAATGAGTACCCAGTTTCAAAAACCTGCACATAAATTAACCACATGGAGATCACCCAGTCTTAGACAGGGTGAATACCAAATAGACCATGTCGCAATTTCCAAAGGAAACATAAAAGAAATTCAAAACATCAGAACCCGCAAAGGTGTCTTTGAATCAGATCATCATCTTCTCCAAATAAAAACAAAATTCCAACCCAAGAGAATGCTAAAAAGGCCACCCAAAAGTACCAAACCAGATCCGGAATATCTGCAACTGAAAAAAGAAAAAATCATCATGCAAATTAATCAGGAAAAATCAACAGACTGGAAGAAACTAACAGAGAAAATTCAGGAAGCCCTCAAATTAGGACAACCCCCTCACAACAGGAAACATCGCTGGTGGAATGCAACCTGTGATGAGGCAGTTGACAGCCGAATAACTGCATGGAAAAAATTTAGCAGTCACAAAACTGAAGAAAACGGAGAGAACTTTCTTAAAACCCAAAAACAGACCTCAAAAATAATTAGAAAAGAAAAACGGGGATATGACAACAACAGACTCTCTGAAATCCAGCAGGATTTCATCAAAAATAATACAAGAAATTTTTATAAGACTTTCAGAGAAAACTTACAGGGATACCAAGCGCCTAGCTTGTGCTTCAAGAAACCCGATGGCTCTTTGGAAACCAACATGAAAAATAACTGCAAAATCTTGGCCCAATATTTCAGTTCCCTCCTCAACTGCGAACCACCCCAAGAAAAACTTGTCTTCTCTTCTCCAGTATTCACACACCCAGACTCACATGCCCCGGATCTTGAAGAAATTATGGAGGTAGTCAAGCAGCTGAAAAATAACAAAGCACCAGGAGAAGATGGGATCATTGCTGAGTTCTGGAAACTAAACGATCCTATACTTATGCAGAAATTACACTGTATAATATCAGACATATGGATAACGGAGCAGATACCAGAGGACTGGAAATGCGCTCTAATTCACCCACTACACAAAAAGGGAGACAAGACAGACATGAACAATTACAGAGGAATTTCCCTGCTCCCAGTCGCTTACAAAATCCTTTCCAAAGTGCTTTTAAACAGGATAGAATCCCAAGCAGATACACTAATTGGTGAATACCAGGCCGGATTCAGAAAAGGACGGTCATGTGCGGAACAGATCTGGTGCTTAAAGACAATATTACAAATGAGGAAATGCAGAAACACAGTAGTTACATTCATCGACTTCAGGAAAGCATATGATTCAGTGGACCATGGAACCCTGTTTAAAATCATGGAAGAATTTGGGATCGACCGAAAGACACGAAAAATCACAGAACAGACACTTACAGCAACAACGGCCAAAGTGAAATTCATGGGCGAAGTATCAGAACCCTTAGAAATCAAATCTGGAGTCTGACAGGGGGACGGACTATCCCCAATCCTTTTCAATATTGTTCTAGAAAAGATAATCAGGGAATGGGAACCTCACGTAAAGGGTATGTAAATTGGTATCAAGAAAGAGAACCGAATTAAAGTAAAGTGCCTTGCTTTCGCTGACGATATTGCAATTATCACCAATAACAGAACAGAAGTGATTCACGCAGTGGAAAAACTACATGAAATTTCACAAAAAACCGGACTACAGATATCTTATGAAAAAACCCAATATATGGAAAGGCAGCCAGAAAATAAATCCCCTTTAATAACAAAATATGGTAAAATTGCACAAGTCTGCCATTTTAAATACCTCGGTGAAACTATACAGTCCTCAGGATTAAACCGAATTGCCAATGAACAAAGAATCACCAAGCTCCAGAAAGCCTACAAGCTAACATGGACGCATTACAACAAGAAGTGCATTTTGACAGATGCAAAATTAAGCCACTATACAACAGTGATTCTTCCAGAAGCAATGTATGCAGCTGAAACAATGGTGATTGATGGTCATTCTAAAATTAAGGAAATAGAAAAGCAGGAAAGAAAAATTCTCAGGAAGATTTGTGGTCCAATCAACAAAAATGGATGAAGAGACCACAAAACGAGCTCTATAGAAAGATCAACATAGTAACAGATGAAATCAGAAAGCGCCGAGCCAAATTTTATACACACATCTACAGGATGGAAGACTCCAGAACAGCAAAGAAATTATTCAATATCATAACAAGGAGTAAATGTGGCACGGAATGGCTGAAAGAAGTCCAGAGGGATCTACAGCAGATCAACATAAAAAATCTTGAAGATCGCACCGAGTGCCAGCATAAAATCACAAGTGTGAAGTTTGGGGAAAGAACATCGCGTCAGCCTGGTAAAAAATGGACAGAGGAACGGAAGAAGGAGCATTCTGAGAGGATGAGGAGGTTTTGGGAAGCAAAGAAGAAAAATATCCGAAGATGAAATTATGAATTCAAGTTCAATCGCTCTCCTAAAGGGGAACAATCGTTATAATAATAATTTACAATGCTGGTGCTGATCTTGTGTTTACCATTGGACAATGCCACTATGGATCCAGTATATTAGGGCACATTTTTATAAAACAGATATGCCTCTTCATATTTAAAGCACACAAATGCACATGTATGTCAGTAATGTTTTTCATCATTGTCTATTTTATTGTTTTAAGCTGTAGACAGTCTGCTAGTGTATTTGTGTTTTTCTCATATTTTTCTGCAGATCTGAAGATGGTCATTACAGACCGAAACTGGTTCTCTGATGACAAAAAATTTGTGACTATAGATGTGTAGTGAAGGAAATTTTCTCTGCATAATAGCCAGACATGTTGACCACTGAGCTACAAGAATGTACACTTCTGTGACACATAGGACATAATTACAGGGTGTATACACCCTGGAACAACCGAGATATCTGGGAAAAACCTGGCATTCTTTTCATCCAGGAAAAATCGGCGAAAAACCTGGGAATTTTTTAGACTTCCAGAAATTTTTCATTGTTTTAGTTTTCAGTTAATTTTTTGCAATTTTGACTGGTAAGAACTGATACTCAAACAAAGAATTTTACATTAGTCCACTACTGGAGCAAGAAAACAAACTAGAGGATAAAACTTTACCTGAAAAAAAAAAAAAAAAAAAAAAAAAAAAAAAAAAAAAAAAAAAAAAAAAAAAAAAAAAAAAGTAAATAAATAAATTTAAAAAAAAATGCACCATTTATACCAACAAAACATAGTGCACCACAAATGTCTGCTGACAGCAAAATGTGTCCAACATTCTAGGACAAAGACCACACAAAACTTTGTAACATTACACTGCTTTCGATGAGTGTGATGCCACAACTGTTTACACCTCTAAAGGACCCCACCAGTGTGGATTTACCCTTGGACGTTCATTCACTGACCACATCTTCACATTGAGACAAATGATGGAGAAATTTTATGAATTCAATAAAGACTCACACCTTATATTCATTGACTTCCATCAGGCATCCACCAGCATTAATTGGACTGCCCCCTGGAACGTAATGTGGGTGTTAAGCATACCAGTGAAGTACATTAGGCTGATTGCAGCTTGTTACAATGGATCAGGTTGCGAAGTATGCTTTACAGATCAATTGTCGACACCCTTCACAGTTATGAATGGGTTGACACGGAGTGATCTCCTCTCACCAGTTCTAGTCAACATAGTGCTGGAAAAGGTGAGATGTGCAGTTGGCCTTAATAGGGTGAGACAAATGGTTGAAAGTGATACATCCTTGCATTTGCTAATGATGTGGTGATTCTGGGTGAAACTCTGAATGATGTGATTTATGCTAGAAGTGAGCAAACTAGTGTTACTGGTCAACGATGAGAAAACAACGTATAGGAAGTCTCTTGTCGACAAAATGATATTGACATCATCAGTATAGACAACCACAATTTTGAAAGCGTTGAAAAATTCAAGTATTTGTGGTCAGTACTGTCGAATAAAAGTGAGACAGAGAAGGAAATTGGACAAAGAATAATAAGTGTGAACTGGGTGTACTACGGTTTACACACTGTATCCCAGGGAAAGAAAATACAACTATACATGTCACAAGAGCAACCAGTTGTATTGTATGGTTGTGAGACATGAGCAAATACACAGAAAATGGAAGAGTGTGTTTGTGCATTTGAGAAAAACATTTTAAGGAGAATTTATGGCCAGGTATACAATGCAGAAACTGCAACATGGGAAAGAGACAAGGCAGACCTGTATCAGCTGTTTTAGAAAGCTGATATTGGGAGAGTGATTGAAAGAAGACTATGGGCAGGACATGTTCTACGAGCAGAGGGCACTCTTCCTAACAGCCAACTGGTAGACTTCTAAGAGGTCGTCCATGAATGAGGTTGAGAGACAGGATCTTAGTGGCCCTGGAAGAAGCAGATCCAACAGCGAGCAATGAAGATACCCAAGACAGAAATAAATGGGCAAACATGATTCGTGGATTTGACATGTTAATCATTTCATTATGTTCTGTGCATGTCTTGTATTTGTATATTTTTGTCTTCTGCCATAGGTCTTATGGCCTGTGTATATGCAATAAATGATGATGATGATAATATATGAAAGGACTCCACACGCGAGTGATGGATCGCAGTGATCTGTCACGTAGGCGACCAATCAATTCATAGATCGCACATGTGTAGGCAAATTGCAGTAACTGGTCACTGATCACTGGTCACACGGAATCCCAGACAATCTGAAGGACCACATGGGATTGGTGCATGCAGTATGGCTGCCTGGCTAGTTAGCAGCGGTATGCAGCAATATGGCTGAGACTTGTTTATCTATTTATCAAGCATGGTTGTGCAGTTTTGTTTTGTTTTGCTTCGCTCATGCTGAGTAAAAAATTTACATTAAAATTTAAAGTTATTAAGTGACCACAAACGATTCTCTGTGGAAACTGGAGTTGCTATTTATATTAAGAAGTAATACAAAGTACACCCTCTCATTTTGCATTGATTAGCATTTTGAAGCATGCGCTGTGCTGTGGAAGTAGAATTGATGGGAAATTCATAGTAATAGTTGTGATACAATGGGCTCCCTCTTATGATTCTGAGTTATTTATGAAATAATTATAGACATCATCAAAGTTGTAAACTTCTAAACAAAATGACATACATAACTACTGTAATTTTAAGAGGACATTTTAACGTTAGTTTCCAGCGAAATCTATTATACAGCTATACTCAAATTGCTTATCTTTTATATAACCTAACTCTCCATTGTACAATTTATAACAAGGGAATCAGTAGTGCTGCTATTAACACACATTGGGTAAATTCTGTAAATATTTGCAGTTAAATTATAAGTCTAACAAATTAAAAGGAACTGAATACTAATAAATATAAAACAAATTTTGTTGGCATACTGCAAAGATGTATACAACCAGTTTGGTGCCATGGAAAAATGTAATATATTCTGTAAATTAAGCTAGAGTTCTCACAAAAAAGCATTTCAACACAAGTTTAATAAATTATAATTCTCCTTTATTTTAAATTTATGTTTTGCAAGTGTTCCCAGGGATACGGAAATCAGCTGCAATTGTTGCTGGATGCAACAGTTCATTTCCAGTAGCAGCACTCCTCAACACAATTATGTTCATAATACTGATTGAAATTGACATCTTGGGTTATCGGGTGTTCTCCCGGATATCAGCGTCGTACTTGCACGATATTTCGGCCACGTAGCTCGTGGCCTTCACCAGGTGCGACCTGAGACTGCTCCTCGAGTGGACCTGCTGCAGTATTTATGCCTATGGCCTTCCCCCTCCACCAACAGCTGCAGGCACTTCCTCTGTGGTCCGCGCCCATTCCCTGCCACCTGCTGGAGCGTTGCTGCTCCGTTTTCCGTCCACTGCGGTTCTATGTGTTCCCTCTGCGGTCCGCGCCCACCAAACCCGCTCCTGGGGGTTTCATCTACAGTCTGGGCTGCCAAGCATTCCCCCTGCGGTCCGCGCCCGCTCACGACGACCTGTTGGAGTGTTGCCACTCCGTTTTTCGTCCGCTGCGGCTCTGGATGTTCCCTCTGCGGTCCGCAGCCACCAGTCCCACTTCTGGGTGTTCAATCTTCGGTCTGATGCGCCTGGCAGTCCGTCAGGGGCTCGTTTACCATCTCCATGTCTCTGGTTCTTCTGTTTGTGTAGTGTTGCAGCTGGCCCCATTGCTCCTTTAACAATTCCAGAGCCGGATCCCAGGCTCTGCTTAGCTGGTACCCTGTGTCACGGTTCATAAGATCGTCAGCCATTTTAATTTCTATCGATTCTCTTATAACACTGTCCCAAAATCTGGGTGTTTGTGCTAGAATCTTGGTATCCTCATACTTCATGGCATGATCTAGTTCTAGACAGCGTTCAGCAATGGCTGACTTAGTCACCTGTCTTAATCTAGTGTGCCTCTGATGTTCTTTGCACCTGATCTCCATAGTTCTTGTCATCTGGCCAATGTAGGACATGCCACATTGACAAGGTATATTGTAAATCCCTGGTTTTCGTAACCCCAGGTCGTCTTTGACACTCCCCAGCAGTCCCCCGATCTTGTTGGATGGACAGAAAACACACTTGATATTGTGTTTATGGAGGATCCTACTGATTCTGGCAGAAATAGAGCCAGCATAGGGCAGATATGCCACCTTCTTTGCTTCACCTTGGTCTCCTTCAGGAACCTGTGGTATAGTGGCTGGTTGGAGTGCCCTCTCAATTTGTCTGTCCGTGTATCCATTCTTGGAGAAAACTGTTTTGAGATGTTCTATCTCTATGGGTAGATTCTCTTGGTCTGACAGGACACGTGCTCTGTGGACCAAAGTCTTCAGAACCCCATTCTTCTGTGCAGTGTTGTGACAGCTGCTGGCCTGCAGATATAAATCAGTGTGTGTTGGTTTTCGGTACACACTGTGGCCAATTGATCCATCCGCTTCCTCTGGACTAGTACATCCAGAAATGGCAGCTGGCCATTCTTCTCCAGTTCCATGGTGAACTTGATATTAGGGTGGCATGAGTTAAGATGTTCAAGAAACTCATTGACCCTGTCCATCCCATGCGGCCAGATCACGAAGGTGTCATCCACATACCTAAAGAAGCATGTGGGTTTAAATGTGGCTGTCTCCAATGCCCTCTCCTCAAAACTCTCCATAAACATGTTGGCAACCACAGGGGACAGTGGGCTGCCCATAGCTACACCTTCAGTTTGCTCGTAATATTGGTTTCTGTACAGGAAATACGTGGATGCCAGTGTATGACTGAACAGGTCCAACAGAGCACCATCAAATTTCTCTGCAATCAGTTCTAGTGAGTTCTTCAGTGGGACCCTGGTGAACAGCGATACCACATCAAAACTAACCATGATGTCCGAATCTGTGATGTGCAGTTGCTTGAGGTGTTGCAGGAAATCTTCTGAGTTGCGGATGTGGTGAATACATTTCCCCACATATGGAGACAGGAGACCTTTGAAGTACTTGGCTGTTGTGTACGTAGGTGCCCCAATATTACTGACAATAGGACGTAGGGGCACGCCCTCCTTGTGTATTTTAGGTAGACCATACAGTCTAGGTGGCACTGGCGCTTTTTCCCGTAGTTGTCTGATGATCTTATCGGGCATCCCTGTTTCCTTCAAGAGAGCACTAGTCTTCTTGGCCACCTTGTCCGTGGGGTCACACTCCAGAATTCTGTATGCAGGGTCCTCCAGGGGCGTACTTTCTCATCATAATCCACCCACTGCAAGATGACAGTGGAGCTCCCTTTGTCTGCTGGCAGTACCACAATGCTGTTGTCTTCCCATAGTTTCCTGAGTGCAAGCCTCTCCTCAGTTGGGATGTTCGATTTTGGTGGCCTGGCCTTGGTGAGGGCCTTGCAGGACTCTCGGCGGACTTCCTCTGCCACATTAGGTGGAAGTGTGACTGCAACTTGATCTACTGCACTGACGAAACCTGAAATGGGTACGTTTCTAGGGGTCGTAGCAAAGTTGAGACCCTTGCTGAGTACCTTTAATGTTGTATCATCAAACTGTATGCCACTCAGATTCGTCACAGTGCATGTCTCTTCCATCTGCTGTGCTTTCTTACTCATGTGGTCAAACTTTGCAGATTGGCAAGATGAGGCATTCCTTCTAGCACACTACACTTCTAGCACGCTAGAAGCATGTTTATGGAGAGTTTTGAGGAGAGGGCATTGGAGACAGCCACATTTAAACCCACATGCTTCTTTAGGTATGTGGATGACACCTTCGTGATCTGGCCACATGGCATGGACAGCTCAATGAGTTTCTTGAACATCTTAACTCATGCCACCCTAATATCAAGTTCACCATGGAACTGGAGAAGAATGGCCAGCTGCCATTTCTGGATGTACTAGTCCGGAGGAAAGCAGATGGATCAATTGGCCACAGTGTGTACCGAAAACCAACACACACTGATTTATATCTGCAGGCCAGCAGCTGTCACAACACTGCACAGAAGAATGGGGTTCTGAAGACTTTGGTCCACAGAGCACGTGCCCTGTCAGACCAAGAGAATTTACCCATAGAGATAGAACATCTCAAAACAGTTTTCTCCAAGAATGGATACACGGACAGACAAATTGAGAGGGCACTCCAACCAGCCACTATACCACAGGTTCCTGAAGGAGACCAAGATGAAGCAAAGAAGGTGGCATATCTGCCCTATGCTGGCTCTATTTCTGCCAGAATCAGTAGGATCCTCCATAAACACAATATCAAGTGTGTTTTCTGTCATCCAACAAGATCGGGGGACTGCTGGGGAGTGTCAAAGACGACCTGGGGTTACGAAAACCTTGTCAATGTGGCATGTCCTACATTGGCCAGACGACAAGAACTATGGAGATCAGGTGCAAAGAACATCAGAGGCACACTAGATTAAGACAGGTGACTAAGTCAGCCATTGCTGAACACTGTCTAGAACTAGATCATGCCATGAAGTATGAGGATACCAAGATTCTAGCACAAACACCCAGATTTTGGGACAGTGTTATAAGAGAATCGATAGAAATTAAAATGGCTGTCGATCTTATGAACCGTGATACAGGGTACCAGCTAAGCAGAGCCTAGGATCCGGCTCTGGAATTGTTAAAGGAGCAATGGGGCCAGCTGCAACACTACACAAACAGAAGAACCAGAGACGTGGAGATGGTAAACGAGCCCCTGACGGACTGCCAGGCGCACCAGACCGAAGATGGAACACCCAGAAGTGGGACTGGTGGGTGCGGACCGCAGAGGGAACATCCAGAGCCGCAGCGGACGAAAAACGGAGCGGCAATGCTCCAACAGGTCGTGGTGAGCGGGCGCCGACCGCAGGGGGAACGCTTGGTACCCCAGACCGTAGATGAAACCCCCAGGAGCGGGTTTGGTGGGCACGGACCGTAGAGGGAACACCTAGAACCGCAACGGATGGAAAATGGAGCAGCAGGTGGCAAGGAATGGGCACGGACCACAGAGGAAGCACCTGCAGCCGTTGATGGAGGGGGAAGGCCATAGGCATAAATACTGGACCAGGTCAACTCGAGGAGCAGTCTCAGGTTGCACCTGATGAAGGCCACGAGCTACGTGACCAAAATATCGTGCAAGTATGATGCTGATATCCGGCAGAACACCCGACAACCCAAGATGTCATTAGATCGCTGGGAAAGCCTGAAGAGTTACTGATTGAAATTGCTCAACAAATTGCCCGTGTGTGGTGCATCAAGGCAAGTGACCGGTTACAGGCAATATCACATTTCACAGACTGCTGTGATCCGTCACTCATGTGTGGGGCACTTAACACATCATGGGAAAATATTATGAATAGTGGTATGAGAAGTGTTACTTTCAAAGTAAATTTCCTTTTAAGCAAGATGAATTATGATACATGTGAGAATGTGTGCTGAAATGATCTGTGATTTATCACAGATCATTTGACTCTCATTCAGAACTTAACACTTTGAGAACCAGCCACACAAAAAAATTTCAGACCTAAAGCCCAGCCATTTATGCCATTATTTAAAATTTTACTGGCACATTTGCATTTGATATATTGTAAAGGGATACACATGCTAAAAAAGATCAACATTACATGTGAAATGCTAGTTTTTGCTGTATATATATACTGAATGTATATTTCTTTAAATCATTAAATTTTCCTATTTGCATCTTCATGCTACTTAAAAATGATGTTACTGATGGGTGACTGGATATCTGCTGTCATTGGCTGGCTAGATCACATGCCATGAGGTAGGACTGGCTGGCAGAAGCACATAGCAATCTTCATTTTAGTGCTTTGGAAGCTCCCATGCTGTTTTGATGGAATTTGTATTTATACTTTCATAATACAAAAACATGCAGTGTACATATTTAAGCATGGCAGAGAACTTTCCAAAATGTGTTGTTTCTTTGCTGGGTTTCTTTTCCTAAAGAGCTGGGAAATTCTATGTCTGTGTATAAAACCCTTACCATTCAAAGTACTGGTAAGTTTTATAGCTCTGAGGGAAAGTATATTGTGATTCAACATGGAATAAATAAATGAATAAATAAATTTCACCTGGGAAAAAGTGTATCTTCATTCCAAAGAAAGTGTGTTTTTAACTGGCAAATCCAAGAAAAACCCGGGATTTTTTTTTTTTTTTTTTTTTTTTTTTTCTTGTCCGCATATACACCCTGAATTAATCACATATCATTTGTGACAACTTGAAACTATGCACCAGACCAGAATCAAACACAGATACCTGTCTTTTATGGGCAGTTTGCTACCAGTTCCACTCTCATCGACCAGGTCACAACTTCAGCTTGTCACAAGGCACTCCCCTGCAACACAGTTATAACAAGTGAAGATTCCAATGTATACTCTGTCCATTAATAATAATAATAATAATAATAATAATAATAATAATACATCACTTTGTGTTAAAAGAATCTTCCATCAGTTCTTGGTAGAACAGCAATATAATAAATGAAAAGCACCAGTTTGCTTTTGTTCTACAGTATTACTTTTATTGTGTTAACTGGTTTTTGGCTTACAAGGCCATCTTCAGACATTTACTGAGTATTGTCACCAAAGAAGCTACAATGTTTGCAAATGACATTGGAAGAGAAGTAACAAGTCTAGAAACATAGAGTAAGTAACATCTTCGACAGTGTGGTGATAAATGCAATGAAAAAGTAAAAAAATTTAACATTAAATAAATAAAAATGGAGTAGACAGGAAAAACTTTAACATAAAATAGGAACAGCATGCCTTCATGACAGTTTCTATTAATAAACAAAACTAATAAAATAAAATGAATTCTTGACAAGGCTACATCAGGAAGTGTAAAACATGGACAGTGGTACACAAACCAAGTAAAAGAGGAAGAAACAATTACATTGATAAATGTTTCTTCTTTTAATTGTGTGCCAGAGGGATCAAAAACCCAGGACTTTACCTTTTGTAAACTAAGCTTTTATCTGCTGGACCATCAGACCATGTTTTATGCACTGATTCAAAGCTTTGAAACTCAACAGAATATCTTCTGCATATGTTACTGGACTAGAAAACTTTAAGGAAATGTTATGTCAGAAGCTTTGTTTGATCCGTTGCTCATCACATTGTGTTCTCAATGTTCTTAGTCCAGAAAGTACACAATAGGTGCAGTTTGAAAGAGAGGTATTGTTAGACTGAAGTTTTAATTTGGATAAGCATGATATACTCTGAAGGCTCTTGATCTGCCAGAAACTCAAGTTGCCTTTCTGTAACATTATAGTCTAATTTAATTAGCACTGAAATTGGCATACTATTTTCGTTTTTAAAATCTCCTTTCCTAAAATATTGATGGCTCCACAGTCACATGTCTTTTGATGTTCCTTGGGCATAACCCCTTTTTTGTTTATTAGTTGTTTGTCTGTCATTCTGTGTACTTTCTTTGTATTAAAATGTAATAAAAGTTGCTTCTTTGCATTGATGTGTCTCAACTGGAATTACTGTAAACCTTAATAGGTTGTAGTTGTGTGCAAGTTGTGTCTCATGTCAGCACCAACGATGCCTGTCGCGTGTGTTCTGAAAGCCATCCTCAGTTCATACAGGCAGCTGGTGTAAATGGTAAAGGTTGGCCTCATGTATGGGGTGCAAGCAGAGCTTGCAATTTGCAGCATTATTCCCAGTGTTGATTGGAGACCTTTGGTTTGGAGCCAAGTGGAGGGTCTCAACCAAATAATTCACCGAGTCTGTGACGGTCTTGGCTGCAGATTTCTAGACCTTGGTTATTGTGTGGGGATTTGTAGGACTGCCCTTGATAGGTCAGGGATGCACTAAACAAAGGAAGCAGCTGTTCGGATAGCAGAGTACTTGTGAAGTGCACATAAGGACTTTTTACGTTAGGTAGTTTGAGATACTCTGACTCACCAATCAATGTGCAGCAAGGGAAGTCAGACCATATTCAGAATAAAAACACTTCAACTGTCAAAAGTTTTATCACTAAATTGCCACAGTATTCAAACAAAGTTCCTGAATTTAATGCCCTCCATGAAAGTTCTCAAACTCAAATTATTCTCAGGACCAAGAGCTGAAACCTGAAGTCAAAAGCTCTGAGATATTTAGCGAATCATAATTTCATAAAACTATCTTGAGCAGCTAGTTCACAGCCCACATGCAATGGAAATATCTTAGACTCTGTAGTTACAAGTAGGCTGTACCTTATTGACAACACCAGTACAAAAACAGGGATTAGCGATCATGATGTCATTATTGAAACTATGGTAACAAAAGTTATCAGATAAGAAGGCTAGGAGAATGTTTCTGCTGGAAAGAGTAGATAAGCAGTTATTAGCATCTCACTTATACAGTGAAATAATATCACTTAGGGCCAGTGAGATTAAAGTACAGGATTTATGGACAAAGTTTATGCAGATTACAAATCATGGTCTGAAGAATTATGTGCCTAGTAAGTGAATTAAGGAGAGACTGATCATGGTTTAATAATGAGATTCAGAAAATTCTGAGGAAGTAGATGCTGTTGCACTCTTGGTTCAAGAAATAATGTGCAAGTGACAACAAGCAAAGGTTAGTAGAGATTCGTGCGTCTGCGAGAAAGATCTGTGGACAAAGCAAACAACTACTACCACCATCATACCTCAGCAAAAGATGTGGCAGAGAACCTGAGAACAGTCTGGTCCTAAGTTAAGTTGCCAAAAGCATCTAAGGCTTCCGTCTTCTCATTTGCTGATCATTCTGGTGTGGCATCTGAAGATAGCAAAACGAAAGCCTGAGTTTTAAATTTCACATGCAAGAAATCATTCACACAGAAGAATCATACAAACATACTGTCACTTGACCACTGAACAGACTTGAATATGGACGACATAGTAATAAGCATCCATGGCATAGAGAAACATCTGAAGGAATTGAAAACAAGTAAGTCACCAGGTCTGGATGGAATCCCAGTTTGGTTTTTCAAGGAGCACACTATAGCATTGGCCCCTTACTTATGTCAAATCTCTGACACATTGCAAAATCCCAAGCAACTGGAAAGAATCACAGGTGACTCTTGTGTATAAGAAGGGCACAAGAATTGACACACAAAATTACAGACCAATATCCCTAACATCAGTGTGCTGCAGAATCCTTGAACATATTATCAGTTTGAATATAATAAAATTTCCTGAGACTGAGAAGCTTATGTCCACAAAGTAGCATGGTTTTAGAAAGCATCATTTGTGTGAAACTCACCTTGCCCTTTTGTCACATGATTTCTGCAAACTATGGATGAAGGGCAACAGGCAGATTCCATATTTCTAGATTTCCAGGAAGGGTTTGACGCAGTGCACCTTTGCAGGCTGTTACAGAAGTTAGATTCACAGATATGTGAATGGCTTGAAGATTTCTGAAGTAACAGAAGCTACTATATTCACAAGCTGTGACATTGTCGTGAATAAAACAGTGATCTGTATATACAACATTTGACAATTCCACTATGGCTGCAGTACATTCGGACTTTGTTTTTATAAAACAGGTATGCCTCTTCATACTTAAAGCGCACAAATGCATATATTTGTCAGTAGTACCTGTGAGTTTATTTATGTTTTTCCCATTTTTTGCTGCAGATCTGATGATGGTCATTATAGACCGAACCGGTAATCTGTTAACAAAAAGTTTGTGACCATAGATGTAAATTAAAGGAAACTTACCTACTACTTTGTCCTCGATGGTGAGTGTTCATCAGAGACCAGGGAAGTGTGAGAGGACTGCTGTTATTCTCTATATACATAATTGATTTGGCAGACAGGATAGGCAGAAATCCGTGGTTGTTTGCTGATGATGCTGTGGTGTATGGTAAGGTGTTGAAATTGAGTGACTATAGAAGGACACGAGATGACTTAGACAAAATTTCTACTTCAGCATGTGAGGATTATGGTAGGAAAGGCAAATAGTTGACTTTGGTTTATTGGAAAAATTATAGGAAAATGAGATTCATCTGTAAATGGAACTGCATATAGCATGCTAGTGCGACATATTCATGAGTACTGCTCAAGTGTTTGGGATCCATACCAGGTTGAATTAAAGGAAGACATCACAGCAATTCAGTGGTGGGCTGCTAGATTTGCTACTGGTAGATTTAAACAACATTCAAGTGTTATAGTGATGCTAACTGCAGAATGATTCTGTTGCCTGCACCATGCATTGTGAGTAAGAATCACAAAGATAATGATATCAGAAATTAGGGCTCATGTTGAGGCATATAGACAGTCTTTTTTCCCTCGTTCTATTTGAGAGTAGATCAGGAAAGAAAATGACTGTTGGTAGTATGGGGTACCCTCTGCCATGTGATGTAAGATGGATTGCAGAGTATCGGTGTAAATGTAGATGTTATAGGCCCATATTAATCACACAATTCCAGCTAAGAAGTTGATTACATCTTTTGTTTGATATGCAGTTTGAGTAATCTCGTTTTTATGTCATGTCAGGTGAAGGAACCACAAGAAGAATGGTGATAATCAACAGATCAAACTTCCAGCTTTGGAAATTTCAGATTCAGATTTTGTTTGACACCTGCATTTGAGATGTGGTGGACACTGAGAGACCAAAACCCATGGATTTGATGATGTCTGCTTGAAAACTGTGGGCAAAAGACAATGATCACACCAAGTGTTGCATTTCGACCACAATTGAGTACTCACAACTAGCATTTTTGATAATAGGCACAACTGCTTATGAAATGTGGAAGAAACTGTGCATGATTCATGGACAACCATCTGAAGCAAACAAATTTTCTTTCATGAAAAACTCCCATGAATACCGAATGAATGTGAGTGATTTGGTGTTGCGGCATATCACAAAAATCATGAACATTGCAAGTTAAAACTCGTGCTGGATATAACGGTCATGGTCAAGATCTTCAGAAGTCCTTCTAATGATGTTCATTGCCCTTGTCACAGCCTGGGATAGTAAGCCTGGAATCAGCAAACGATTCTGAAATGTTAAGGCTGACTCATCTCCGAAGAAAAGTGATTGAACAACATGGAGAAGGTGGCCAGTGTCCTGGTGGCGACTTCATCTCAAGACTGGAAGAAGGAGCATAAAGGCACAAAGAAAAAGAACCTGAAACAGGTGAATTTAAGAAGAAAATTTACTCACTGAACCTGTGGCAAGGAAGGCCATCTGTTGAGAAACTGCTATTCTATGAAGAAAACTAGTGCGCAAAATAGAGGCAATGTAAATGTGTTCATTATTACCGATGGTGGGTCACACAAAAGAGTTCCATGTAATAAAGGGACTTCCGAGAGTGTGCTGAATGCTGATGTAAGTAATGTCTGTATTATTGAGATTGGAGCATTGTGTCACATCACTTTTCAGTGGGAGTCGTTCAATGAAATTCGCTAATGACAAAACATTGAAACTTCACTTGGAGAAAATGTTAAATGTGAAGCGAAGGGAATCAGATCAATTAAAATATAGAAATTTGTAAATATGTGTTGGGAAGATGAGTGAATTGATGAAGTGCTGCACATCCCAAAAATAAGGAAGAATTTGTTTTCTGTTGGTATTCGTATGACAAATGTTTTGAGATGAGCTTTGTAGATAAGTTTGTAAACATTTCTCATGATGGATGTGTTTCTGCCCAAGAAATAAGAATATAAAACAAGACTTGCTGAATTTTTTTTTTTTTTTTTTAAAAAAAATCATACACCCAATGTGATGTGAATTTTTCATCCACAAATAACCTCAAAATCTGACACGACATAATGTGTCATATAAATATCAAATTGGGGTGATTGTGAATTAGATCAAAACTGGTCCTATCAAGGCAATAAGCGTAACAGATGTGGCATCATTCTTCTGCAAGGTGTGTCAGCATGGAAAGTCTGCCCATTAACCTTTTAACAAGAAAATCAAAGCAAGAAATGTGGAAATCAGTGACTTTATACACAGTGAAATATGTGGAATAATGGAGATTGAATTACTCTGTGGTGTGAAGTATTTTGTTACACTCATGAACAATGCAGTGTGTCTTCATCATATCTATTTTTTGATAAATAAATCTGACGTTTTTGATTGTTTTAAAGAATTTGTGATGGTAATGTCTGATGGGCAGTCTAAAATCCTAAGCAATGATTGAGGGACAGAATACTTGACAGGAACATGAAGAGCTACCTCATCAAATGTGGAATAGCACTTGAGACAAGGGCACCATATACTCATAAAAAAAAAAATAATAAAAAATAAAACAGGAATGCAGAACATGAAAACAAGGCTACTATCGAATCCATGAGGTCCATGCTCATTGTGGTGAATGTTCCAAAAATTCTGTGGGTGGAGGCAGTTAACACTGCTATTTATACATTGAATTGATCTTCAATCAAAAAGAGAACAAATGCAACAACATCCAAATTATGGTCAGGCAGAAAACACTAAATCTCTCAAATGAGGACTTTTGGAGTAGAAGCATTCATCTGTGTTCCTGAATTGTTCCACAAGAAGTTGGAACCAAAGACCAAGGAAATGGAAATGGAAATGAGCGTATTGCGTCATAGGCCGGGGAGTTCCCAGATGGGAAGTTCAGCCGCAAAGTGCAGGTCTCATTGAGTGTGATGCCACATTGGGGGACCTGTGCATCAACGATGGGGATTAAATGATGATGAAGACAGCACAACACCCAGTCCCTGATGGGAGAAAATCTCCCGCCTCAGCCAGGAAATGAACCCAGGTCCCTGTGCATTGCAATCCAACACAATGATCTTAGTTGGATATCAGGGAGAATCTCACAATTACAGACATTTGATTCAGAAGTAAAATAAATAAATAAATAAATAAAACACTGAATCCCATTATGTGAATTCCAATGAGGGAATCCTGACCAACGATAAACTTGTTTTGAAGCGTGACTGTGTTGGTTTACGCCATTTATTCCCTATTTTGGACCCCAACATCAAAGAATCTGATGGGAAAGGTGGAAAATAGTATGTTGAGCCACCAGCTGAAGATGAGAGAAAAGTACAAGCAGAGGGTGACTGAGATCCTGAACAATCACTCAAAGATTGGCAGCAATCTTATGGATTACATGCCAGGCACATGAGTCTGCCTCAGCCAGATGTAACATAAAAGTTGACTGTCTTGAACTGAACAGTTGAAGATGCAATCTAGGATTCAGACAAAAAATGCAAATGATCAATTGAAAAGGAACTATAAGCGCACCAAATAAGTGAAACTTGGGTTATTGTGTCAAAATAGACTCAAAGGATGATACATTCAAAGTGTGTCTTCAAAGCACAAGCATCAAAAACTGCAAATGGCCTCCATATTAAGCTCGACTTGTTGCTTGAGGCTTTACTCAATGTTCTGGTCTGGACTAAAATGAAACTTCCTCCCCAGTAGTGAGATATGACTCATAGTGCACTTTGCTCAAGTTTCCAGCCGAAGAAGATTTTGAACTGTTGTAATTTGATGTAAAAACTGCATTTCAATATGGAAAACAAAACAAAGAAGTTTATAATTTGGTGTCACAAGGTGTGATGCTGGTTGAGAATGAATATATATGCAAGCTTAAAAAGTCAATATAAAGTTTAAAGCAAGCTGCCATTTCTACATCTACATCTATATTCTGCAAACCACTGTGAGGTGTATCGCATAGGGTACATGCCACTGTACCAGTTTCTTCCTGTTCCATTCACATATGGAGTGTGGAAAGAATGATTATATGAATGCCTCTATGGATGTAGTAATTATTCTGATCTTATCCTCACAATCCCTATGTGAGCGATATATAGGGGATTTTAGTATATTCCTAGAATCATTATTCAAAGCTGGTTCTTGAAACTTTGTTAACAGACTTTCTCAGGATAGTTTACACCTGTCTTCAAAAGTCTGCCATTTAAATTCCTTCAGTATCTCTGTGACACTCTTCCATGGATTAAACAAACGTGTCACCATTTGCGCTCCCCTTCTCTGTATACGTTTCAATATTCTGTTAGTCCCATTTGATATAGGTACCACACACTCGAGCAACATTCTAAAACCAGTCGCATAAGTGATTTGTAAGCAATCTCCTTTGTAGATTGATTGCACTTCCCCAGTATCCTACCAATAAACTGAAAGTCTGCCTCCTGCTTTACACATGACTGAACCTATGTGATCATTCCAGTTCATATCGCTACAGAATGTTACACCCATGTATTTGTATGAGTTGGCCGATTCCAACAGTGACTCATTGGTATTATGGTCATAGGATACTATGTTTTTTTTCATTTTTTAAAGTGCAAAATTTTACATTTCTGAACATTTAGAGCAAGTTGCCAGTCTGTGCACCACTTTGAAATCTTATCAAGATCTTACTGAATATTTATGTAGCTTCTTTCAGAAAGTACTTAAAAGACAATTTCATAATCTGCAAAAAGCCAGATTTTACTATTAATATTGTCTGCAAGGTCATTAATGTACAACATGAACAGCAGGGGTCTTAACACATTTCTCTGGGGACACCTGAAGCTACTTCTACATCTGACAATGACTCTCCATCCAAGATAACATGCTGCATCCTCCCTACTAAAACGTCCTCAATCCAATCACAAATTTCTCTTGATACCCCATATGATTATGCTTTTAACAATAAGCGTAGGTGTGTTACTGAGTCAAATGCTTTTTGAAAATCGAGAAATACTGCATCTACCTAATTGCCTTGATCCAAAGCTTTCAGTATGTCATGCGAAAACAATGCAAGCTGGGTTTCATATGATTGTTGCTTTTGAAATCCATGATGGTTAGCACTGAGGCACATTATGTTTGAGCTCAGAATATGTTCTAAGATTCTACAACAAATCAAGATCAAGGATATTGGGTGGTAGTTTTGTGGATTAGTTCTACTATTCTTCTTGTAGATGAGTGTGACCTGTGCCTTTTTCCAAGAACTGGGCATGGTCTTTTGTTTGAGGGAGCTACGATAGATTATAGGTGGGGCAATTGTCCTGGGTTTTCCTTTCTAAAGGAACATTTGAAAACTGAGTTAACATTTCAGCTTTTGCTTTGCCTGTCTCATTTGCTATGGACTGGACACTAACTCTGGTGCCACTAACAGCCTTTACATATGACCAGCATTTCTTTGGCCTCCGTGAAAGATCACTTGACAATTTTATGCTACAGTAGTCACTAAAGGGATCATGCATTGCTCTCTTGATAGCCAAATGCATTTCATGCAGCATCTCTCTATCTATAGCCCTATGCTTTGTTTTATACCTATTATGCAGTAATCTCTGTTCCTTAGGAAGTTTCTTTACAGTGACTGTATACCATGGAGGTTCTGTCTCATAATTAACTGTTCTATTGAGTACATATTTATCCAGAGCATGGTCAACTATCAACTATCCTTTTAAACTTGAGCCAGAGTCCCTCTACATGTTCCTGCCCTGTGCTGAAGGTTTCAAGTCCAACACTTAGATGTGACACTACAGATTTTTTTATCTAGTTTACTGAAAATATATATCTTCCTTTTTGTTTTAGTTGTCCTTTGTACTTTGATAATCACTGCTGCCATAATTGCATCGTGGTCACTGATACCAGTTTTGACATGGACATCCTCAAGGAGATCAGATTTAGTTGTTGCTATTAGACTCAATATATTTCCATCATGAGTGGTGGGGTTTCTAACTATCTGTTCTGGGCAGTTTTCAGAGAATGCATTTAGTAAAGCTTCACAGGATGTCTTATCACAGCCACCCCTAACAAAAGTGTAATTTTCCTAATTAATTGATGGATGATTAAAGGCTCCAGCGATAATTGCAGTACGATGGGGGAACTTACAAAGAAGTGAACCGAGAATTTCTCTAAAGTTTTTGGGTACGTCAGGAGGTGAGTCTGGTAAGTGATAGAAAAATCCAGTTATCATTTTATGCCCACCCCTGAACCCCTGATACTGGGTCTTACCTAAACAGTTTCACATGCAGCTTCTCAGTGGATTTGAGTTCCTTGTCTACTGCAACAAATACACCATATACACAATATAAATACACAATATACACATAAATTTTTCCCAAAAATCTCACTGCTTTCAATTTCAGGTTTCAATCAGCTTTCTGTACCTAGTATCATGTAAGCTTCGCTGTTTTACATGAGCACTTCAAACTCTGCCAGTTTTTGGAAATGCTTTGGCAGTTTACCATTAGGATTTTAATACTCATACCTGTTGGAGGCACTTATTTTGACCTTACACTGATATTTCTGTGTTTTCTACACCTATCATTATGTGGATTGGATGGAGAGTCACATAGTCTAAAAAACCCTTGTGTGCTAACTGAGTTGCAGCCTCTGATGTGTAGTGCACACCTGACCTATTTAGGGAGATCCTACTGTCCTCAACCCATGGTGCAAGTCCAGGAAGTTGCAGCTTAGCTTGTCACAGGACCTTTGAAGTCTCTGGTTCAGTCCTTCCACTCAACTCAGAATGAAAGGGTCACGATCAGTGCTGGGCGTATTGCTGCAAATTGTGAGCTTCGTTGAAACTCCATGCACAAGGCTGGTCTTCTCAACTTTCTCTACCAGTCGCTGGAATGACCCAGATGACAGGAATCACTTGTTCCAATGCATTCCACAATCTGCAGTTGGCTGCACCCGGTTACCTCAGTGGCTGCTGGAATAGCCTCAGCATCGTGTCAAATGAGCCCTGAGTTGTTGGAACCAAATGTTTTGAAAGTTCTTGAAGAAATTCGATTTCAAAGAAGTGGTGCAAATAATGTATTTTCAGTGGAAAAGTTGGAAATGATATGGTCTTTATGACTTTATATGTAGACAATTGGAAACAGCAAAGAAGCAGGTACTGTCGAAGAAGTAGTGAAAACTTTTGGAATAACTGTTTCTGAGTGAAAATCTTTTGCAGAATGGAAACTGAGTGAAATAGAGAAGAAAATATGTTGTTTGTTAACCAAACAGCATATGCAACATGAATCATGAAACGTTTTGACTTGAAAAATTCGAATTCTGTATATCTGTTATGGTGGATTCAAATGTGAAATTAACTCAGATAATGAAAATGTGTCAGTTATGGAGATATCTCTTGTCTGGGAAGCAGCTGGTTTACTTTTATTTCTAATGATGGTTATTAGTCAAACAGATCTGGCTTTTGCAGTGAATGCAGCAAGCAAATACTCAAACAACTATGATGAGAGTCATTATGAAGCAGTTGTACACATTTTCAAGTAATGTACATGTGAGGCATGAATGACTTTGGAATACTGTAGACAAAGAGCAAAGAAAAGTTGATTCTTGTTGGGTATAGCACCTCAGATTATGTGGGGGGACATGGAAATAAGCTGGCTGACTTCTGGTTTTGCTTTTCTTTTATCAAATGGACCGGTAACATGGTTCTCTCTGCATCAAAAAATGGTGACCTTGAGCACCATGGCAGCAGAACATGTGGCAGCTAGAATGGCTGTAAAAGACATGATATCGCTGTGAAATCTGTTATGTGATTCCTGAAATCAATGGGATCAAGCAACAAAACTCTATATGGAGAATCAGAGTGTGATAAGATTCATAAAAAACCATATCTGATACCATTCATAAGAGAAAGGTATTAAGAAGGAGCAATCGTTATCAAGTATTTTCTAAGTGAAAATACTATGCAGACATTTTCACAAAATCATCAAGCAAAGATAGGATTGTGACCTTGTGCACAAGCTTGAACATCGTCAGAGACAGATGTTGAGATGCTCAAACAGCGGGAGTGTTGAAACTGAAATATTGTTCTCATTTTCAAAATATCCCTGCATGAGATACTGATGGCACCACAATCACATTTCATCTGAAGTTACTTGGATGTGGCCCTTTTTTTGTTGTGTGTCCATTATTACATGTACTTTGCTTTATATTAAAACATAATAAAAGATGTCCCTTTGCATACTTATATCTGAATCTGAATTCCCATAAACCTTAATAATTAGTGACTTATGTCTACCTATCACTTCCACATATTACCAGTAATATATGCCAGTGATTGTTACATATTCCTTTGTAAACTGTGTTGCAGAGCTTCAATGCATTTAAAGAATGGCTTTGTGGAGCCACCAAAAGCGGCTTGGATGTTTACTTATTCACAGACAACCAGTTTCGAACAAGCAACCATCTTCAAGTCATGAATGAACATTAAGTCAATTTAAAATGAGGTTGTATATCTACATCTACATCTGTACTCTGCAAACCTCCGTGAAGAGTGAGGCAGAGTGTGCATCCCATTGCACCAGTTATTAGGGTTTCTTCCTGTCCATTCACACCTACAGCACAGGAAGAATGATTGTTTGGATGTCTCTGTATGTGCTGCAGTTATTCTAATCTTATCATTCCAATCCCTATGTGAGCAATACATAGGGGGTTGTAGTATATTCCTGGAGTCATCACTTAAATCCGGTTATGGAAACTTTATTAACAGACTTTCTTTGGATAGTTTACATCTATCTTCAACAGTCTGCCAATTTAGTTCCTTCAGTGTGTCTGTGATAGTCTCCCAGAGAGCAAACATATCTGTGGCCACTCATGTTGCCCTTCTCTGTATACATTCAATATCCCCTGTTAGTCCTATTTCGTACAGGTCCAACATACTCAAACAAATTCTAGAAGCGCTCTTACAAGTGATTTGCAAGCAATCTCCTTTGTAGGCTGATTGCACTTCCCCAGTATTCTACCAATAAACGAAAGTCTGCCACCTGCTTCACCCATGACTCAGTGACTGAACTTACATGATCATTCCATTTCATGTCCCTATAAAGTGTTACATCTAGGTATTTATACAAGTTGGCTGATTCCAACAGTGACTCATTGATATTACAGTCATAGGATACTATGTTTTTTTCATTTTGTGAAGTGCACAGTTTTACATTTTTTAACATGTTGAGCGAGTTAACAATCTTTGAACCACTTTCAAATCTTATCAAGATCTTACTGAATATTTATGTAGCTTCTTTCAGAGAGTGTTCCATTAAAGATAACTGCATCATCTGCAAAAACCCTGAGGACACTATTAATATTGTCTGTAAGGTCATTAATATAAACATTAACAGCAAGGATCCCAACACCCTTCCCTGGGGCACACTTGAAGTTACTTCTACATCTGGTGATGACTCTCCATCCATGATAACGTGCTGTGTCCTCCCTACCAAAAAGTCCTCAATGCAGTCACAATTTCACTTCATACCCCATATGATCATAATTTTAACAAGAAGTATAAGTGTGTTGCTGAGGCAAATGCTTTTGGGAAATCAAGAAATACTGCATCTACCTGTCTGCCTTGATCCTTGGTATCAAGTACATAATTGTATTCAGTTACAGAATCTGTCACATATAAATGCATCTTTTATCTGCACATTTTTCTTCAGTCAGCAGTAGTAAAAATCAACAGCCTACTGCAGTGTTTAGCATACACCTGTACAAAGTTGTATCGTGTCAACTTGATCAATAGGCTGCACCGCTTTGCTTTGGCTCCTCGAGCAGTGGGCTGCAGTGGCACAGGGATTTTAATGTGTAGCAGACATGTACCTGTAAACAAACAAACCAAAAAAAATTAACCTTGTAGTTTTATTACTACTATTATTATTTTTTTAGGTGACAGTAAAAAATTTATGATTACCCTGATATGTGAGTATAGTTTTCCTTTCTCTATTCTTTCAGATTAGATTAGATTCTGTTTTCGTTCCACAGACCCAAGAAATGAGATGATTCTCGTGGGTGTGGAACGTGTCAGAAAGTATAACATAAAACATTTGAATATAATGCTTACTACCCTGATCATTTGTCAGGAGATAGTTGAAATAGGTTAATACGATGCAGTAAACTGAAACAGCTAATATTTACAGAATTATCATGCTGTCAGAACGAAACACTGTTATGCACTATTAATAAATTTATCATACACAAGGCAGATTTATCATACACAAGGCATCAGGCAGATACTTTTTTGTATAGTCATATCAGTGGAGGAAACCAGGTAAAGTGAATTTCAGTGAAGCTCCATCAAAGTTCACCTCACATGACACATTACTTACAGGAGTAACAACTTTCCTGAACACACAATTACAGGGGATGGATGAACCTATGGAAACACAAAACACACCACACATTAGCATGCCTATTATTATATAGGGAAAATGTTGGCATTCAAAACAGTTTCCAGTCACCTCAGAATAGATAAATACAGGTACTGTATGCTTTTGAGAGGTACCTTATATCATTTCTCCTGTGAAATGGTAGCAAGTTCAGGATAACCATCATGCATCTTATTTCTCCAAAGTAGACCACTCATCCTTGTACTCACAAGACCAGTCCTGGTTGATGCAAGATGTGTCAACAAGGGCCCTGTTGTTTTGGAACATGGCTTCACCCTTGGGGAACAAACATTGTACCACGGAGGAGACTGATCAGCAGAATAGTCACACAGTCCTTGGCAGTAATAGTACTGGCGTGATTGTGTCTCAGCAATTGCACCTGAAGATGGCACCCAGATGGTTCGCGTAAATATTGTGTATTGAAGATGATCATATCCGGCAGCATATAAGACACCGGGAAAATCTACGGGATCACATCACTGAACCCTACTATACGAGGGGGGACCCAAAAGTAACCAGAATCGTAATGCTGCACATTGTTTACTTGTAGTAGCAGGTTGCGCTGCCAGAAGGTTGTACTAGGAGCTCTGTTGAATCATTCTGCCACACAGCCTCACCCAACAGTGAGTAGTATGGTTTCTTTGGCAGTTCTTTGAGTGTGCGTACAGTGCAGACATGACACGATGAAATGGCTAGTTCTTACGAGCAATGTGCGGCAGTGAAGTTATGTTTCTTGCTCAGCAAGAACGCAGCAGAAACTGTTGCAATGATTCAGACAGCCTACAAATAACATGCTCTTAGTAAAACACAAGTGTATGAATGGTTTTCTCAGTTTAAAAAGGGAGAAATGCTGGTTGAAGATCAGCCCCGTTCCAGTCGACCTGCAACTGCTCGAAGCAAAGACACCATCAACAAAATCTGTGATTTCATCAGTGCAGATCGATGCAGGACAATCGACCAACTCGAGAACTTGTCTGGGTTGTCCTGGAGCTCAATTCAGTGCATCTTGACCATCAATTTGGGGATGCGAAGAGTGGCAGCAAAATTCATGCTGAAGCTTATTACCGGAAATCAAAGTTGCTTTCAAGCCTGTCTCAAAATGAAGGATGTGTTCAAAGATGATCCAAATTTTTTCAACAAAATCATTACAGGTGATGAGTCATGATACTATGGGTACTATCCAGAAAGCAAACAACAGTAATCAGAATGAAAGTCACCTGGCTCACCTCGACCAAAAAAAGCTCGACAAGTTAAATCGAATGTGAAAACTATGTTGATCTGTTTTTTTGACATCAAAGGGATCATACACTCTGAATTTTTCCCTGAAAACCAGACAGTAAACCAACAATTCTATTTGGAAGTTATGGAATGGCTTCGCAGAAGTTTGTCGCGAAAACTTGTGGGATTCTGGTGTGTGGTTCCTGCTTCACAACAATGGTCCCGCGCACATGGCTCTCAGTGTTCACCAGTTTTTGGCCTCAACGAAGATGACTACCTTGGCCCACGCACCCTACTTGCCAGATTTAGCACCCTCGGACTTCTTCCTATTCCCGAGGATGAAAAGAGACTTGAGAGGGAAGCGTTTTGCGGATGTGGAAGACATGAAACGCAATGTCATGAAAGGGCTAGCAGGTATCAAAGAGAACGAATTTAAAAGGTGCTTTGAACACTGGAATGAACGTTTGTACAAGTATATTAATGCTAATGGAGAGTACTTCGAAGGAGATTAAGGTTGTGTTTGAAAACAATAAAGTGTATGCTTTCTAGAAAGAAATTCCGATTATTTTTGGGTCCCCCCTCATATTTCACTCTTGGGACATAAACTGAGCCAGAAACTGGAAATAGTGTGCAACAGGGCTCATCTGACCAAATTACTTTCTTCTGCTTCTTCATAAACTGGGTTTTATGGCTTCGGCACCAAGTTTTCCTGTTGTCGTTTGCATCACTGATATGTTGTTTTGTAATTCCAGCTGACCTTATAATTTCCAGCTTATGGACCTCCTTTCATGTTGTTTTGCTGCTGATGGTATTCAAAAGTGCTACATTCAGTTCTGCAGTGACTTTTTCAGCTCTCGTCCCCTTGTTTTTCATGATAATCCTCTTCATCGACTATCTGTTATGATCCCTCAACAAACACTTTTGTCTGTATTGTGACTTAGTGTATGATGTTTTTCAGCTTTCCCTATATGTGGTATAAATGTTTGATGGGGTGCCTCTTGAAACATCAAACACTTCAGCTCCTTTGGTTACAGAAACATCCATCACACAAGCACCAACAATTTGCCCTTCTTCGAAGTCACTTAACTCTGACATAATGCACTCCCAGCTACACAGAACACTGTTCTAACCATGACTGACACTTGCAATGTGTTGAGGACGTTGCTCAGACGCCTTTTGTGGTGAAATACAAGAGCCCAACCTACAGGCTTGTGTAGCATACGCATATATGATCAAGCATCCATTTCTCAAAATTGTTTCCATATTTTTGCCTGTCTCCTACATGTGTCACATGCTCAAGAATAAATGTGTAAATTTTTGTGCACTTTTATCTTCTTCAGGTACTTTGTGTCCTTCTATAATTTAGTGAAATAAGCAGTTCCCATGTTTATTTTCTATGTAGGCTTCTAAGCAGTTCAACTGTATTTGCTTATACCATTGCAAAATTATAGTCTTTGATATTTGTAAATTACATTCTTTTCATATTTGTTTCTTGGTATTTCAGATGACTTTGTTGTAGCTCAAAAATAAAATTATGATTATTATTTTCTAACTGAGTGTAAACCACAAGGTGATCCATTTGAGATGTCAGAAAAGCAAAACACTCTATGCAAGAAACCATGCAAATTTATTGCTTGTTATTGGTGCAGGAGAGTCTGGAGGTTGTGCCTGAGGTTTATGTCACAGCATATTAACACTCAACATGTCCACTATTGTGAATGTGGTACATATATCATACATTGGGTCCATGTTGCACCACTTGGTGCACAGCATTTCTGGAGTGATTTCTGGAAGGCCACTATAATCTGCATTCATAGGTCGACCACATTTTGTGGTCTTTGTGCGTACACTGTTGACTTGATGTAGCCTGACACAAAGAACTCTGGGCATTACATCAGGGCTATTAGGAGGTCATGGAACAGGTCCACCACAACCGCACCAGAGACCATTGAATTTCTGGTGTAATTGTTCCCACACTGTGAGAGCCCAGTGTGGTGGAGTGCCATCCTTTTGATAGATAATGGTGTCCAGTATCCCATTTTGCTGTAATTGAGGGAATATGTATAACTTGACCATCTCTGTGTGTACAATGTGTTTCTGACATCTGACACTTACGCTGCAAAATACACACTTTTGGCTTGCCTCTTGGGGCAATTGTTAACTCCCATACATACATTACTGAAAGTTGAACAGATATAGATACATCAACTTAACAAATATAATGTTATACTTTTCTGAAATCTCAAACAGATCACATTATATATTGAATAAACTGAGCAAATTTGCTGTTTAACCAAGGAATATTTATTTTTAGAAACACAGGATCCTGTTTGTCCTCCAGCCTGCAATGTGAGGCCAGTGCTGAATATAACAGGAGCAGCAAGCAGTTAAGCACAGTAGTTGCAACCAGAGATTAACAGCTATATGAAAACTCAGTTAACAGCTTTACTAACACCCATCTGAAGTTCATTCATTGCACAGTGTCATCTTTTGTATTTCTGTCATTATATCTAACATTATAAATCTGCAAATAAAAATCAACAAAAATAGAAGATCAGTGGTGTCAGTATTAATATAGCAAAGAAAATTTCATAAAATTTCTACTTAGTAAGTGACAGCAGACACATATATATACAATTATGTTTACTTGAATAATTTAGGAAAAATTTGTACTGCAAGTATTAAAGTGAATGGAAACACTCACAGATTCATTACAAGTGGACATAAACATGAGGAATCTTAGCACAATTTCCATATATGATCACTACAGAGTCATAGAAAATGAGCATGTAATGTGAAACTTCATGCTGAATTTACAATTACCTAAGAAGAATTAAATCCATAGTGCATTACAGTTTCTGGCAATAATGTTAGATCAGATCAGATATTTGAGTTAAAGTCAAAGTTCCCAATTCAATGACTCAGAGACATTTAAAATGTAGTAGCTTCTTTATTGGCACTTGTAGATGCTTGTGACTGTGGACAAAAGTGTGCAGTCAACCCAACAAAATGCAAAGTATAAGTATTACAGAAAGAAATAAATTTATTTATTTATTTATTTGTCCATATAAATCTCTTTTTAAGTACATATATTGTACACACAATATTGGACAGAAAACATTTTTTGGCTATTGGATTTTCAAATATCAAACATAAATTTTATAAATTTTTATGACAAATTGGATCTATACAGTTAACAATTACAAATTTTTGAAATACTGTATATTTATAACTTATTTCTACAATTAAAGATACAAATTACATTTTTTCTTGCATAAGATACTGTGAGACTGAATAGTAGCAGTTTTCCAGAAGGTAGGATGTCACAGACTTTTTAAAGCTTTGTAGTTCAGTAAGAGATTTTATTTGCTGTAAATTTTTGTTCCTGCATGATATACATCTTTTTGGCATAATGTGGTGTTACAATGATTGACGTGTATGTCACTGTCTGACCTGGTACTGTAATCATGGACACTTTTGTTTTGAGGAAAAAGGTTTTCTTTTCTCAGTATGCTTTTTTTGACATGCGTGACTATTTCCAGTATATAAATGCAGGGAAGGGGTAGGATCTTTAGATCCTTAAAGAAAGGTTTGCATGATTTTCTGCTGCTCACTTGTTTCATTATTCTTATAATCGCCTTTTGTTTCCTGAAAACTGTTATGGCCTGATGTACATTTCCCCAGAAAATGATACCGTACTTCAGTATTGAATGTACACGAGCAAAGTATACAGCCCTAACTGTTTCTGCACTAGTACTGTTGCAGAGAATTCTTACCATATAGCTCATTTTTGCTAGTTTTGAATTTAGGGCTGTGATATGAGTGTTCCATTTAAGATTTTTCTGGATATGAATCCCAAGAAATTTAGTTTCATTGACAGAAATAATGTTTTGGTTATCTATACATATTACAGGTTGTGCCGGATTTTTATTTTGATCAGTGTGGAAATTCATTAGTACAGTTTTTTGGGGATTAACTATTAGCCTGTTTCTGGTAAACCATTCAGACACTTCTTTTGTAATATCTTTTGCAGATGCAGTAAGATTTTCTTCATTATTCCCTTCAATCAATAGACTGGTGTCATCTGCAAACAGTACTGGTTCAGAATCCCTAACGTGTGATGGGAAATCATTAATGTAGACCAAAAAAAGAAAGGGACCTAAAATGGAGCCCTGTGGAACACCATGAGTTAGTCCACATGGTTCTGAAACGTGTACCTGGAGTTCATTTCCTTCTGTGTACTTAATTTCAGTTACCTGAGAACGATATTCCAAATATGATTTGATCCACTGATTTGGCACACCTCTTACACCATACCATTCGAGCTTCCTCAGGAGTATAGAATGATCAATCACATCAAAAGCTTTTGTTAGGTCCAAGAATAAACCTGAGATATTTCTGTGGTTGTCCACTGCATTTACGACATGGTTTATCAGATTGAAAGTGGCAGTTTCAATTGATCTCTGTGGTCTGAAGCCATGTTGACACCCAGAAATAATATTATTCTTGTCGAAGAATGTAATTAGTTTTGAAATGAACACTTTTTCAATAATTTTCGAAAACCCTGACAATAGAGACACAGGCCTATAGTCACCCATACATTGATGATCACCTTTTTTATATAGGGGTATTACTTTTGCCATTTTCAGTTGCTGAGGGAAGACACCACATGATAAGGATGAATTGCATATGTCCAATAAAGGTGAAAGTATTTGTCTTGCTGTTATTTTTATAATATAATCTGGAATATCATCAATACCAGTTGAGTGCTTACTCTTCAGTGAATTAATGGTATTTAGGAGCTCTGTTGGGCTTACTGGACTGAGGAACATGGATATATTATTTATTTCAATAGATGAAAGTTCTTTCCATGTTGTATTAGGTGGATTTCCAAATTTTTCCTTCACTAATTTCCCAGCAACAGTTGCATAGTAAGAATTGAAACTATTTGCAACTTCCCTAGGGTCAGTGACATTCTTGCCATCATGTGATATCACAATATTTTTGAGAGTTGTGTTCTTCCCAGTAAGATCCTGCACAGCTTTCCACATGGACTTAGTTTTATTGGATGACTTCATAATATATTTGTCATTTTCCTTAATTTTTGCCTCCTTTATGATGCGTTTCAAAACTAGCTTGTATTTTTTGAAATAATTAATAAATTCTGGACTGCTGTTAGTTTTTGACTGCAGAAAAAGTTCCCGCTTCCTTTTACAAGATACTCTGATGCCTGATGTAATCCAGGTTCTGAATCTATCTGTGCTCTTGGAAATAACTTTCCTTTGTGGAAAAGCTATGTCAAAGTTATGCTTGAATATGTTCAAAAAATGTTCCATCTTTTCGTTAGTATTAGAGGTATCATATACTTCTCTCCAAGATTGTTCACTGATTAGGTACTGGAAGCATTCAATATTTTCCCCACTATAAATCCTTTTATGGATAACATTTTCTATACTGGTCGAAGTGTGATTTACAGGTATGGTCAGTAATTGTGAAAGGTGGTCACTATAGCCGGTATCAAAGTTTTCTGATGTACACTTGTCCATGTTTACACATACCTGATCAAGGAGAGTGACACTAGTTTTAGTTACATGTGTTGGAGAGCTAACAGTAAGACAAAGATTGTAGGCTTTTATAATATTTAAAAACGTTTCCCTGTGAGGACTATGGCTCAGAAAGTCAATATTAAAATCACCACATAGTACCACTGTTTTCCCAGTTGTCTTAAGTTTGCCTAAAGCAAGATCCAATTTTTTGAAAAAAACACTTATGTTGCTAACAGGAGATCTATACACACATAAAATAATAGTGTTTTCAGACATTAACTCTACAGCTGAGATTTCAAAGCCTCTTTCACAACCACGTTTGCAAACAGATGTTATACTCTTATAATCTACATTTTCTTTTACGTATATACAAGTTCCCCCATGTTTTGATTCCATTCTACAAAAGCAGTTTGCAAGGTTAAAATGTAACATTTTTAAGTACTGAAAATACTCATTTTGTAACCAATGCTCACAAAAACATAACACTGAAACATCTTTCCATTCACTATTGAGGAGTATATTTATTTCATCAACTTTGTTTGTTAATGACTGTACATTCTGGTGTACAATCTTCAGTCTATATTTGCAATTTAATTCTGCATCACATTTATTTGTGATACAGTCTACTTCCCTAAAAAATGCCTTTCACCCTTTTTATAAGACATTGCATCTTTCTTTATGACCCATTTGTCCAAAGTACTTTGGACTGCTTCTATATTACACCTATTGTGATTCCAATTTGCTAGACGACAGATTTCTTCAACCAAAAATTGTTTCCCAATGTGATTTAAATGAAGGCCATGGCTGGTGTGCATGGACCTGTCTAACGTGCTTACATTTATTAAGTTCACGTACAGAAACTTTTTGCATACAGTATCTATCTCTTTGTTTACTCTTTCTATAGTCAGAGAAGGCAATGTCAGAACTGAACCAAGTGCTTGTCTCAGCAATTTTAGTAATGCTTTATGCTCTCTGAAGACGAGCTTGGTAAAGATAATTTTGTATTTGTCATTAAGAGTGTAGGAAACAGTTTGGCAGCAATCTCAGCTATGCAATTCAGAGTGATTTCCATAAAATACATAGAATTCTCGTCACATTGGTGCAAAGATCATCCCATTCTGAGGGTGAGACAGCAATCCCTGAATGGTACATTCTGTGAAATGTGCCAGTGAAGAGCTTAAGGAATCATTGAGGACAGATCAACATTCACACTTGCGTGTGACTAGCCCATTTCCTCTCACCTTCTTGCATAAAAAGTGACACAGTCGGCATCTGAATGCTTATCTTAAGACAACTGACACATCTAGTTCCCAATGTCTAGTCTGATTAAAGCAGTATTGAATATACTTCTTGATTTACAGTAATCTATTCAGATCTTTTTCGAAGACAAATTCATTCCAGTGTCAGAAATGAGAGTAGTGATAGGTATAGATGATGCAGCTACTAGCAAAATAAGATAAAGCAGCATGAAATAACTCCATAGCTCTGAAAGAAGACTCATTTAGAGCACATTCCATCAACACAACATAAGATGCCTTGTAAATAGAAAGGATGAATGTCTAATACCAAGGGTCAGTCAGTAGATGTGACCTGCTTATCAGAACAGTCTGAGTAATAATTATCTATTTCCTGACAACCTAATTAAATCTTCCATTTCACATCCTCTCAAATGTTTTTACAGCCTCTAGTAATAACCCTCAGTTTTATTACTTCATATCCATAAGTGAGGTGACACCTCTGTCTGAACATGGGAATTGCATCCTCCCAACACACTCTGCATCTATAAAGCCTTAATCTGACCAATCTTCTTATCACATGAATTTCTGCTGTACTAGAATTTTTTCCTTTCTTCCAAATTATTGAATTCCATGCCATCTGGCTTGCCTTCCAAATCTGTCACCATATACCTCCAGGATCCTGTATAAACTTATTAATTATGCGTCTCTCCACTTACACACTGAACAGACTTGACATCAACTACACTATTATTTTATCCCTGATTATTAACCCTGACTTGGTAGAAACACATCCCTCAACCTTTCAACTATAAACACTTGACATTCTACCCCAATGAAACCTTAACTCCATCCTCTTTCCTACCTTTCTTTCCAAACACTTGATTCTGAGTCCTCCTCCCAACTTTTTCATACCAAATCCTTTCCAAAAACTCTGTGCAACAACCTTCCTCACCTGCAGCTCACTTTCTGTAACTAGCAAAGTGAAGCACTCCATTTTTCTTGAAATTGTCAATGAACAACTGCCCATTTTAATAAATTTAAAAATATGTATTTAGTTATTTTTTACTTTTCTTGTATAATACTTCATGGTAGACCTGTGTCAGACCTGTATATGAACTGTTACCTTTACCTTTCATGGGCAAATACTCTACCTACTGAGAGTCAACTATCAATCAATACAGCTCACATCGTGTGCAGTCAGTAGTCACAAGTACAATGCACTGGTCCGTCTTAACAAGCCAAACTATATTTCACAATAACACAGATTGCCTTGATGTAACTTTCATTGCCATACACCTGATAATGTGTATGCTATTTTACGTGTTATCTTACTGGTAATTTTGTCTCATTTATCTGCGGTATCTGACATGTATTCTACAGTTTCTTACTTGCATGACATTATCCCATAACAGCTAGTCACTGTCACAACTCTGACATCATTTTCCATTGGAATGTGCATATTGATGCTTCCTTGCCACCCTATTGGTAACCATTAGCATCACTCAAGCTTTATTTTTGTTGACACTGTGACCTCAAGCAGACTCCAGTATCTGACATGCATTTCGACATGCAGTTGCTGTTGCAATTCTGAAATCAACTTCTGCTGGATATTGCATATCAGTACTTCCAAGCCATCTCCATAGGAACCATCAGCATCACCCAAGCTCTGTCTTTGCTAGCATACAATCTATGACATTCCTGCAGATTCCTACAGACGACAATGTATGTTCTCACAGCCAATTATCATTGGTTGCCTCTTTTGAATATATTTTTATCATACACCGATGAAATGGTTTTTATAGCTGCTGTTTTAAAAAATGTAATGTATCTATTTCTTCATTTAGTTATATAAAAATTAATAACATTCTGTGTGTAGCTTATTGTAATAACAGTTTTATGTCTTGTGTGCCTGATTGGCTATTTCTGTAACTGTCAGTTCTGTGTGTTTCTCAATTCATAGTTCACACATAAAGTTTGTGCTTGATTGGACCACTAGAGGCCACCCAGCCTGCTAATAAGATAGCAGTTGTATGTTTCACTTGTTGGCTGCGCCTTCTGTTGGAACTAATGGATACATAGGCCAGTGCACAAGGCTCTGCCAGACATTTGTGTATTGCCTTTTGTATTGCATGTTGTCTTCAATGTGTGTGTATTGTTCATTCAATAAATTACAATGTTCTGGAGTTTGAATACTGTTTGGTGATGAGTATGGCATTCTACTCCACATATTTCATGTCAGTCATTAGTTCTCTGAGTGTAATGTCCATGGCAGCAGTGCTTACGTCTCTTCTTTGAACAATGACAGTTGCTATTTCCAGTTTAATCACTATATTGGCACAGCCTGTAGTTCTGCCGACGACATATCTGTCACCTTCCCTGCATATTACGATGCAGCAGAAGTCTGGGATGCTTATGAAAAACATCTGTGGCAATATTTTCAGGTGTTTGGCGTAACAGAAGTAAACCAGTGCAAGGCCCTTTTTTCTTCACGGACTCGTGGGTATCAGTTGTCATGTCAGCTCACTCCCTTATAAGAACCTTAAAGTCTTTCTTTCGATCAGATATGTGAGTTACTTTCTACCTGTCATTGTAAAAATATTCATATCATTTCTGCTCATGTGGAGTTTTACCACTGCCAAAAATGCCCAAAACAGTCATACAGGGCCTGGGCAGCAGAACTACATGGACATAGCTGCCATCGTTCATAAGGAATCCCATGCCCGATCAAATGGATTGTGAGATCAATCATAAGTTTTTCTACTGATATGGAAGTTTGAGAGTGAGCTCTACACTGTGAAAATCCTATGCCTTGGAAGTAGCGAACATAGCTCAGTCATCTGACATTTCATGGGCTGCAGATAGATAGAAGCCTGGTTTGAAGTTTCAGAAATCAGTCCTGCTCACCCCTCCCAGTCTTCAGTCAGTTTGCAAGGGAGCACAGATGATATTGCAGCAGTCCATCACACATCTTGGCATCATATAGATAATTGGTGTTTGTGACAATAACAGTATGCATCACAACAGTAGCAGCTTGTGCTTTGCTGCCTTCATGTGCATACTGCTTCATTCAATGTGAATGGACTGCATGTACCAAGCAGTGAGCAACTTGTCACAGGTGACATGAGAAAGGACACTTTGCTTCTGTATGTAACTCCTTTCCAAACCTAAGCGAGGACGAAATGAACATGGATGTCAACAGTGTGTCAGTAGTTATGGTGCCTCAGAGCAAGTTATACACTGAAGCGCCTATGTTTAACAAATCATTGAGACTGCAGGTGGACATGGGTGAAGCAGCAATGGTGGTGAATTTTCAGGCTTTGTGGATTTGGGTTCTCCCCCTCTGACTCCAGTGTCTCAAGGGCTGGTGAGGAATTTATGTTAAATGTAAATAATGAGTTGATTACAGATACCTCCAAAATTGCAGACACTTTCAACAACTTTTCCTTTCAGTAGCAGACAACTTAGGTTTGCATAGTTCCTCAGAAGACAGCTCAAAATATTAAAAAAATGCACTTCCACAGAAGTTTGACAAAATTCAACTATATCCTACCTCACCAACAGAGATTTCTAATATTATTAGCTCTTTTAAAAAATTTAATGTTCCAGTGGTTATGATGAAATCGGTACTACTATAATTATATGTTGCTCCTCAGAACTTTGTGACATACTGAGTTACTTATGTAATAAATCCCTCCACAGTGGTACTTTTCCAGATAGGCTTAAATATGCTATTTTCAAACCATTACACAAGAAAGGAGACAAATCATTAGTGGAAAACTTCTGTTCCATTTCATTATTGACAATATTTTCAAAAGTGTTTGAAAGGGTTATGTACAATAGATTTTATAAACACTTAGTACAGAAAAATATTCTCATTCACAATCGGTTTGGATTTTGGAACGGATTATCAACTGATCACGCTATATTCACTTTTACATACGATATATTAGAATCAATAAATCAAAAGTTATTACCACCTGGAATATTCTGTGATCTGGCTAAAGCTTTTCATTGTGTTAAGCATGATATCCTCAAGTTAAAATATTATGCGATAACAGGAGTAACAGGCTCATGGTTGACATCCTATCTCTTTAATAGAAAACAGTGTGTGTCTGTATCAGGCTCACCACATAACAACAGTCATTCAAAATATGAAATAATCAGACAAGGGGACCGAGCGTGGTGGCACAGTGGTTAGAACACTGGACTCGCATTCGGGAGGACGACGGTTCAATCCCGCCTCCGGCCATCCTGATTTAGGTTTTCCGTGATTTCCCTAAATCGCTTCAGGCAAATGCCGGGATGGTTCCTTTGAAAGGGCACAGCCGATATCCTTCCCCATCCTTCCCTCACCCGAGCCTGCGCACTGTCTCTAATAACCTCGTTGTCGACGGGACGTTAAGCACTAATCTCCTCCTCCTCCTCCTCCTCCTCCTCCACACAAGGGGAGCCCCAGGGCTCTATTTTAGGCCCCTTGTTCCTATTATATATTAATGACCTTCCATATGTGGTGCCACAAAATGCAAATTTTGTCTTATTTGCAGATGATACAATATTGGTATAAAAATACAGTACCTGTGATCTCACTGAACAATCACCTAATGAAATATTTGTAAGTATCAATGGATGGTTCACAGCAAATGAATTGTCACTGAATTTCGACAAGACGCAGCACATACAGTTTAATACCTCACACAGAATACCTGACCCTATAAATATAATGTATTCAAACAAAGAAATTAAAGATGTAGGTAGTGTCAAATTTTTAGGGCTACAAATTGACCACAACCTAAATTGGAAAACTCCCACTCTAGACTTAATGAAATGCCTTAGTTCAGCTACATCTGCAGTAAGCATGATAGCAGAAATACATGATTTAAAAATGAAGAAGTTAGTTTATTTGGCCTACTTCCTTTCACTAATGAGTTATGGAACCATCTTTTTGGGAAAATCCTCTCACAAAGGAAACATTTTCAAAATTCAGAAATGAGTCATTAGAATCATCACAAAGGAAACATTTTCAAAATTCAGAAATGAGTCATTAGAATCATATCTGGTGTCAGCCCTAGATCATCATGCAGAGACTTCTTTAAGAAACTTGGTATTCTAACTACTACTTCTCAGTACATATACTCAATGATGTCGTTTGTCATTTCCAACATGGCTCTTTTTACACAAGATGGTGCAAAACATTATTATAAAACCCAAAACTAAAAACAATCTGTATAAGGACTATAAAAGCTTAACATTAGTACAAAAAGGAGTCAAATACATGGCCATTCATACATTCAATAACTTACCAGAGCAAATCAAAGGTCTTTTAAGTGATAAAGATCGGTTTCAGAGTGAATTAAAGAACTTCCTGTTGGCCAACACCATCTACTCCATCGATGAATATGTTCACAAGGATTATAGCTCATAACTCTTGTGTGCATTAGAATTGTACAGTATCCATGTATCTGAGTCAAAAAGTATCAAATAAATAAATAAAAATAAAGGGATCCATGGAAAACAATAACAGTAATGTAATAGTATAGATGAATTTCTAAGCCAAAATGCATAATATCTCCTGAATATGCTTAAATCTATTTTTGTGGTCTTTATGGCCTTAATCATCATTCTTTGTGTATCTACAGTGTAATTTAAAAACTGAAATGTATGTATATCTGTTTAGTCATTCAGACATCAAGTATGATAACTCATACATAAAGTTATGCGTTAGCTAATCTGTTCCTGTTATTTGTATGATAAGAACAATGTACTTGTGCACTAAATAATAATTTGTAAGAATTTGACTCATTCTATATCCAGGGATATATTCTCATATGGATCTACAGAACTCTAAATAAATAAATAACAAACAGCAGATTCCATTCTTGGACAGTTTTCTGCATCTGTGACTTAAAAGGCTGTGGGTCATTCATTGACAATGCTTACACTGAAAACCTGTTTGGGTTGGGCACTTTTAAATTGTTTGGATTCTCCATCAACAATGAAGTGCATTTGGTTTTGGATCAAGTACCATACCAACAGTTAGATGTTCTCTAAGCTGAATCTTCTTCTCTGATTTCTCCAGGAGTGGGTTGTGCAAAAGAATTTCAGGCTCATATCACGATGTCTACCTGCCCCTTTTTTTTCTGGGCCTGCTTGGTGCCAGTAACTTTACAGGAACAGGTAAAAGCAGAATCAGATTATCTTCAATCCCTTGAAATTATTTGACTTATTTGTTCCAGTGAATGGTCAGCATCACTGGTGATAGAAAACCTACTGGTAAATTATGACTCTGCAGTGATTTTTAAAAATGCACAGTCAGTCATTGATACGTATCCTTTGTCATGCTCTGATGAGCTGCTAGCAAAATTAGCAGTGGGCCATTATTTTTCAAAGATTGGCGTTGGCCTTTTCAGTTTGGCCTTGCTCATAAGTATGCAGATGGTTCTGAATGGCCTATTGTGTATGCCTCTAAATCTTCCAACATTGTAATTCTCAGAGACACAAAGAGGCTTTGGCAATCGTGTATGTTCTAGAAAGATCATATTTTTCTTTACGGATCTATGTGTCACCTGATCACAGACCACAAACCACTGGAGGCTCTTTTTAACTCTTCAGCATCCTTGCCAAACAAAGCCAAACATCAGTTCCAGCAGTGGTCTCTTTTTCCTGTCACAGTACAATTTTTAGATACATTTTTTACCTACAGCGCAACATGCAACTGCTGACACCTGATAGTGTTTGCTGCTTGTCCTGGATGCAGAGTTTGATAAAGAGGAGTTACTTCGTTTTCATTTAGACACAGCAGCTCAAAATGTTGTTAATGATTTTCCTGTTACTACCACTAAAATGCAGCCACAGGAGCTGTGGATCCTGTTTTAAGTAAAGTTGTTTCTTTTGTGCAACACAAGTGGCCAGACAAAACCCCAAGTCCATGCTTCTGATACTTGGAGAAATTACTTTGCATTACAAAAGCATCTTTCTGTTTGGGGTGGAATGCTGCTGTTAGCAGCAGAGGACATGTTCCTTGGGTTGCAGTCCCATCCGCCCTTCAGTAAGAGGTTATGTGTTTATCATGTGTGGACCACTGGGCTGTGTCACTTGCAAAAGCATTAGCATGCAGACACATTTTTTGACGAACTGTTGATGGGGAAATAGTTCGCGTTGCAGCCCAACCACAGTGTGCCACCCATCAGGTGGCTCCCCAGACTTCTCTTTTCACTGTTGTCAGATCAACAGCAACTTTGGGACCTTTTTTGAATTCCTACTGGCTTTTTGTAATGGACCCTTATTCTAAGTTTCTGTACACAGCGCATTTGTCTATCTACTTTCGCATTGGCACCAATTTCTGCTTTGTCAAAAATTTTTGCCATGGAAGGTGATGTATGTACATAAGTTACTGATGATGGCCCCCAGTTCATATTTCAGGAATTTGAAGATTTTTGTAGAAAAAGTGGTGTTTGCCATGTCACAGCTTCTCCTTTTCACACTCAATTGAACAAAGAAGCAGAAGGACTAGTAAGAAAATTTAAGATTCATATGAAAAAAATCATATTTTTGATGTGTCATCAGAAGTAGCTCCTGACTGATTCCTCAGTTCTTATAGGTTCACCCCTGTTGTTGTTGTTGTGGTCTTCAGTCCTGAGACTGGTTTGATGCAGCTCTCCATGCTACTCTATCCTGTGCAAGCTTCTTCATCTCCCAGTACCTACTGCAGCCTACACCCTTCTGAATCTGTTAGTGTTTTCATCTCTTGGTCTCCCTCTACCTTTTTACTCTCCACGCTGCCCTGCAATACTAAATTGGTGATCCCTCGATGTCTCAGAACATGTCCTACCAACCGATCCCTTCTTCTAGTCAAGTTGTGCCAGAAGCTCCTCTTCTACCCAATTCTATTCACTACCTCCTCATTAGTTATGTGATCTACCCATCTAATCTTCAGCATTTTTCTGTAGCACCACATTTCGAAAGCTTCTATTTTCTTCTTGTCTAAACTATTTATCATCCACATTTCACTTCCATACATGGCTACACTCCATACAGATACTTTCAGAAACGACTTCCTGACATTTAAATCTATACTCAATGTTAACAAATTTTTCTTCTTCAGAAACGCTTTCCTTGCCATTGCCAGTGTACATTTTATATCCTCTCTACTTCAACCATCATCAGTTATTTTGCTCCCCAAATAGCAAAACTCCTTTACTACTTTAAGTGTATCATTCCCTAATCTAATTCCCTCAGCATCACCCGATTTAATTGAACTACATTCCATTATCTTTGTTTTGCTTTTGTTGATGTTCATCTTATATCCTCCTCTCAAGACACTGTCCATTTCATTCAACTGCTCTTCCAAGTCCTTTGCTGTCTCTGACAGAATTACAATGTCATCGGTGAACCTCAAAATTTTTATTTCTTCTCCATGGATTTTAATACCTACTCCAAATTTTTCTTTTGTTTCCTTTATTGCTTGCTCAATATACAGATTGAATAACATCGGGGAGAGGCTACAACCCTGTCTCACTCTCTTCCCAACCACTGCTTCCCTTTCATACCCCTCAACTCTTATAACTGCCATCTGCTTTCTGTACAAATTGTAAATAGCCTTTCGCTCCCTGTATTTTTCCCCTGCCACCTTCAGAATTTGAAAGAGAGTATTCCAATCAACACCGTCAAAAGCTTTCTCTAAGCGTACAAATGCTAGAAATGTAGGCTTGCCTTTCCTTAATCTATTTTCTAAGATAAGTCGTTGGATCAGTATTGCCTCATGTGTTCCAACATTTCTACGGAATCCAAACTGATCATCCACGAGGTTGGCTTCTACTAGTTTTTCCATTCGTCTGTAAAGAATTCGCGTTAGTATTTTGCAGCTGTGACTCATTAAACTGATAGTTCAGTAATTGTCACATCTGTCAACACCTGCTTTCTTTGGGATTGGAATTATTATATTCTTCTTGAAGTCTGAGGGTATTCCACCTGTCACATACATCTTGCTCACCAGATGGTAGAGTTTTGTCGGGACTGGCTCTCCCTAGGCTGTCAGTAGTTCTAATGGAATGTTGTCTACTCCGGGGGCCTTGTTTTGATTCAGGTCTTTCAGTGCTCTGTCAAACTCTTCACGCAGTATCGTATCTCCCATTTCATCTTCATCTACATCCTCTTCCATTTCCGTAATATTGTCCTCAAGTACATTGCCCTTGTATAGACCCTCTATATACTCCTCTCACCTTTCTGCTTTCCCTTCTTTGTTTAGAACTGGGTTTCCATCAAAGCTCTTGATTTTCGTGCAAGTGATTCTCCTTTCTCCAAAGGTCTCTTTCATTTTCCTGTAGGCAGTATCTATCTTACCCCTAGTGAGATAAGCCTCTACATCCTTACATTTGTCCTGCTTAGCCATTTTGCACTTCCTGTCAATATCGTTTTTGAGACATTTTTATTCCTTTTTGCCTGCTTCATTTACTGCATTTTTATATTTTCTCCTTTCATCAATTAAATTCAATATTTCTTCTGTTACCCGAGGATTTCTACTAGCCATAATCTTTTTACCTATTTGATCATCTGCTGCCTTCGCTATTTCATCCCTCAAAGCTACCCATTCTTCTTCTACTGTATTTCTTTCCCCCATTCCCGTCAATTGTTCATTTATGCTCTCCCTGAAACTCTGTACAACCTCTGGTTCTTTCAGTTTATCCAGGTCCCATCTCCTTAAATTCCCACCTTTTTGGAGTTTCTTCAGTTTTAATCTTCAGTTCATAACCAATAGATTGTGGTCAGAGCCCACCTCTGCCCCTCCCTGGAAATGTCTTACACTTGAAAACCTGGTTCCTAAATCTCTGTCTTACCATTATCTAACCTATCTGATACCTTTTAGTATCTCCAGGGTTCTTCCATGTATACAGCCTTCTTTCATGATTCTTAAACTAAGTGTTAGCTATGATTTAGTTATGCTCTGCGCAAAATTCTACCAGGCGGGTTCCTCTTTCATTTCTTAGCCCCAATCCATATTCACCTACTACGTTTCCTTCTCCCCCTTTTCCTACTCTTGAATTCCAGTAACCCATGACTATTAAATTTTCGTCTCCCTTCACTACCTGAATAATTTCTTTTATCTCATCATACATTTTGTCAACTTCTTCGTCATCTGCAGAGCTAGTTGGCATATAAACTTGTACTACTGTAGTAGGTGTGGGCTTCGTGTCTATCTTGGCCACAATAATGCATTCACTATGCTGTTTGTAGTAGCTTACCCGTACTCCAATTTTTTATTCATTATTAAATCTACTCCTGCATTACCCCTATTTGATTTTGTATTTATAACCCTGTATTCACCTGACCAAAAGTCTTGTTCCTACTGCCACCGAACTTCACTAATTCCCACTATATCTAACTTAAACCTATCCATTTACCTTTTTAAATTTTCTAACCTACCTGCCCGATTAAGGGATCTGACATTCCACGCTTTGATCCGTAGAACGCGTTTTCTTTCTCCTGATAACAACGTCCTCTTGAGTAGTCCCTGCCCAGATATCCGAATGGGGGACTATTTTACCTCCAGAATATTTTACCCAAGAGGACACCATCATCATTTAATCATACAGTAAAGCTGTATGCCCTCATGAAAAATTACGGCTGTAGTTTCCCCTTGCTTTCAGCCGTTCGCAGTACCAGAACAGCAAGGCCTGTTAGCGATAAGAATCCAGCCAAGTTGTTGCACAGTTGTCAGCCCCAGGCTCTGCTATATCTGCTTCATCTGACACCAGGTCATCGACCGGCACTGGTGCTGTAATGCTTCCGGCATGGTACTGGTATTTAGACTCATGGGTTTTTCCACCATCTGAAATGGGTGCTGGTGATAATCAATAAACCCATGGCTGACACCTCTATGTCATCTGAATAGCTGAGGGACGGGCATTGTGACATGTTGACCAGCTATGACCTCGGGTGGGTGGCTGAGCACTGTGTGTGCCTTTTCTGCCACCATGTCCTGCCTGGCCTTCTCCGCTGCTGCAGTTGATGTCTCCTCTACTGTGGGGGCTACCTTGAGCTATGAGGGGTCACGACATGACCCTGGCTCCCACAATGTCGCAGCTGATGCCTGCGCCACTGCCACCTCCATCACAGCCAGCACTGCCTGTTCTGCCATCCTTGCCATGACCTCTTTTCCTGGGTTTGGACCCAGATGTGGAAATGGACACTGCAACAGTGTCACCTATTCTACCCAAAGGCATCTTGCGATGGGGCATGGCTTTGCACCTGTGGCAGTGTGTTACATGACTCTACAACTTACATTGGCCACAGAAGAAAGATGAGAGGACAGTGCTATATAGGCTGGCATGCGAAGTATCACCAGCCACTTGTGTATTAGCAATTGTCTTCAATGTATGTATACTGTTTGAGCAATAAGTTACAGCGTCCTGGGGTTAGAACAGCTATTACTGATGTAATGAGATATGTAGTGGGTGGAGTTTCATGTACTAAGATACGGCAATGTTGCTCTCTTCAGCAGTTAACATTCATGCTACATTCACCACCACCACATGTCGTCATGGACGAAATTTTTTTAATTTAACACTTTTTATATGTTATGTATTTTATATTTTACTATTATTATCAGAACCCTCTAAATCCATTCTGTACTTCAGTGGATATGGTCTGAAGGTCACATTTTGACCAAAACTGATTACCATTGCCAATAAAAATTTTAATGGGGTCAAAACGGTTTTTAATTCAGTTTCAAAATAGGGATAGAAGTTGAAAAAGAAAAATATCTGCTTTATTTATTGCATTGATCCCTACTAAAATATGACCAATTAACTTACTTAAAAATGCAAATTAAATTAGTGAACTTCTCACTATCTTTATTTTTTGTCAGCAAATCAATTACATCATGTAGCAGGTAAAAGAATATATCATCATTGAAATTAACTTTGCTGCTGTTTATATTCAATAAGTCATTTTATAAATTAGTATTTCAATATAGCTTGACTAAATTATTTCTCAAGAGATTTTCATTATTACCATCACATCTTACAGAAAATACCAAACTGATACTGACCACAGTGTCATACTTTTAAAAGCTGCATCATATTACCTACGCGTGTCATTACAACAAACTACTACTTTCTAGTACATCATCACAATTTATCAGTTTTCAATGCTTTGTTGTTCTATTTATTTCTCAACTTACCAATCTGTTGACTGAAGATGTGTATTCACAACAGAAGACACTACAAATACAGGGTCCCTATTCATAATATTACATTCAGTTTGTGGCTTCATATCCACCATGTGCTTCTCCATTACACAATACATCACTACTTCATACATCTCATTACTTATACATTGAAATCCCTGCTTTGCTTAGTCACAGTATAAAAAAATGACTGTACTGAATAACACTCAACAGCAACAAACCATGTTACAGACCAGAAATTACTTCCTATTACGTAACAGACAAAATCTTATTTAACAAACACTTTTACATTTTTCTGCCTGACGGCCTTTTCATGACACACTTTGATCTTAATTAACTTTACTGAAGAGAACATTATCAATTTTTTTACAGCTGTTTCCTTTAATTTGGCCTGAAGAGTTTATAACATGGCACACACTTATACTGAAAAGATGAATTTTCATAGACAATTGAACTTCATTTCACTTTAAACTGGACCAATGAATTCCTCAACTTCATATACTCATCAGCTGGTGCTAGACTGCGCATTTTAAAGAGATTTTTCTACTGTTGCAATAAAATTTTCACTTAGGTTCATATTTATAGTTTATCCATGTTCTCTGACAATTAGTATTTTCTCATACATTGACTTACCTCTTATTTTACATTACATATTTAGCTGAAATTTATTTATCATTACTGACGCAATTTTTTCTCCCGTAACAGTGCTCCATAACACAACATGAGATATTTCATTACAAACTTTAGTAAATATTGTATGCATTTCCAGCATCTTACATTCTGTCAATATGCATTAACTTACAAAACCTTTAACCCAAAATTATACATAGAAAACTTGATTCCTGACATACTAAACTTAATTTATGTTTGTGGGTACTAGGAAATAATTCTCTTTTTCATCTTACAAGGATGGGATAGTCAGAGAATGGAGTGATTCTGGAAAAGGAAGCACTACGCACCAAATAGTGTGCTGATTAAAGTGTAATGAACCACATAGTAACTGGTGGATTCACTACAAAATTGAGCCCCCCCCCCTCCACCATCTCTTTTTGAAATCTCTTTCAAAATATTTGCCACACCAGTACAAGTACAACAGATCTGCTGTACATCTTTTAGATTAGATTAGATTAGATTTACTTTCATTCAAATTGATCCGTAGTGAGGAGGTCCTCCAGGATGTAGAACATGTCAGAAAAACAATAATACAGGACAAATATTTACAACTGAAACGAATAAGCTGATGTACCTTCCACACGTGCCAAGTGGAATGATCATCATTTTTTTAATGAACACTATATGAAAGAATCATTTTACAAACACTAATGCACTAAAGTTAACATAAAAAAAGTTTTTTTATTTATAAGGTAATAAACATGTAATAGAACTACTATAATACTTATTTACAATGAAAACATTACTGCACTGAAATTGTGCAGAAGTTATATTGTACTTGCACACACACACACACACACACACACACACACACACACACACACACACACACACAAATCAGTTGGTTCTACCTGAATTTCATTGGTTGTTAAGCTTTTTATGGCTGCTGGCAAGTTATTGAAAATGTGTGTTCCTGAATAATGCACACCTTTTTGTACAAGAGTAAGTGACTTTAAATCCTTGTGAAGATTATTCTTATGTCTAGTATTGATTCCATGACTTGAGCTGTTGGTTTGAAAAAGTGATATATTTTTAATGACAAATTTCATTAAGGAATAAATATATTGGGAAGCAATAGTTATTATCCCTAGTTCCCTAAACATACTTCTGCAGGATGTTCTTGAGTTCACGCCACATATAACTCTTACTGAATGTTTTCGTGCCCAGAAAACTTTAGCTTGGCTTGATTAATTACCCCAAAAAATAATCCCATATGACATTATGGAATTAAAGTAAGCATAGTATGCCAGCTTTTTCATTTTTATATCCCCTATGTCTGACACAATTTGCATTGCAAATAGAGATTTGTTAAGATGCTTCAGCAGTTCTGTGGTGTGCTATTCCCAGTTGAATTTATTATCAAGTTGTAATCCCAAGAATTTAACACTGTCCACATCTTCTATCTGTTGTCATCATATGATAGGCATATACTCATGGGACACACATTACAAGTTCTGAACTGCATGTAATGTGTTTTTTCAAAGTTTAGTGACAAAGAATTGGCTAGGAACCAGTGATTAATGTCCACAAATATTTTATTAGCTGATCTTTCTAAGACTACACTCACACTTGGGGTCATTCTGCTCCACGACAATCCAAAGCCTTATCGACCAACACAGTCCCAGCATTCCTGCAGAAATTCAAACGGGAGGTTCTTGGCCACCCCCCATACAGTCCAGACCTCTCTCCCTGTGATTGTTCAATTTTTGGTCCCCTTAAAAACTCCATGAGGGGCAAACGATTCACCTCGGACAACGACATTCAGCTGTATGTGCGTAACTGGTTAACATTGCAGCCCTGGGATTTTTATGATACAGCCATTCACCATCTTGTGTCACAGTGGGACAAGTGCTTCAACAGCCAGGGTCAATACTTTTAACATATAGCTACTGGTTTCTGTAATTATGCCTCCAGCTCGTTTCTTTTTGAATCCCCTTATATTAGTCAAAGCTTTCCCTGAATGTATATAAACTTTGTAAAGGTCTGAATAGATGAATCAGATTCTTTACAATTGAAAATAGGTGTAAACGTAAGATCCTGGCTTATTACAGTATCTTCCTCACACAATGGTAGACACAAAATATGGATGAGATTGGGTGATTTAATGAAAATTAGTCGACCTATAGAAAATTTGTGCATTTAGTGTATAATTTTTACCAAGATATTAAATGTGGAGAATTCTTTAGTTATGAGTACATAAAACAAGTGGAAATGTGCGTTTTTGAATAAAAATCTGACATGCAAATTTTAAGAATATTTTAAAAGTTGAAATTTTTAAGCAAATTAAGTTTACGTAGAATTATCTACTGACAATAAAAAATTATGAAATACATGAATTTTTTTTTTAATTTTGTGTAGTAAACATTATATCAAAATACATGCTGATTTTTCACTAATAGAATCTAAGAAACTTTTTAAGTAGCTATCACTGTACATATATCAAAAAGATCCTTTAAATCACTAAAAGATTTTAAGTGTATAGAAAAGGTCAATAGTCTTTTGACAGTCTATAACTGTGGACTCCATGACACATTTTAACAAACAAATGTTCCATATAAATACAAAAGTGAAATTATTTGACATATAAAATTGAGTTGTAATGTTGTGTAAAGAAAAATAAATTTCTGTACTCAACATATGTCCCAACTTCTTTGTCACTACAAATAAATGTCTTTTGTCTTCTTTTTATTACCTTAGACATTATGTATTCTCCCACAGCTCCTTTCTCAATCATTTTAGTCAACTCGTGGATAAATATTTTTGTTTGTAGGGAGGAGGATTGCCAGACAGTTTTGCATAAAACATATATTTTTTTTCCTGCTGACCATTTGAATGTGCATGCCTTTATCAGAAATAGCTATATAATTATATATATATATATATATTTTCACTCCACATCATGAATTTTCAAGAACAGAATACAGTTCAGTAAAGTGATCAAAATTTGACAAACTTCTTAACTACATAGTAGAATCAAGAAATATAAATACAGGACACATGTAATCGAGTGAGAAAGAAAATCTGCATTCATAGAAAATGATATAGCCTACTCGTCACAGTAATAGGAATGTTATACATTATGTTTTGAGCCAAGAAATCTATTATAAAACTACTGGGTTTTAATATTTTTCTTGTCCTCAGAGTGCATGGAAATCATTTAAATGAATGCTATAAAACTGGACACACAAAAACAAAAATAAAATAATTTATTTATTAAAATATATCTTTAAAGTAATCTGTAACCCAAAATGTATTAGGCTGTAAAATTTTTTTCAACTCCTTGTTCTTTAACAAATATGTTCTTATGAAAACATATATAAATATTGAAATTTCCCTTCCTCTTTTCTCCTTCTCCAACCAGTATCAGATAACTTTGCTTTGTATTTTGTGACAAAAGAAAATGAATAAAGCTTGAAAAACTACATCTAAAAAATATTTAAAGACTGCATCTAAAAATATTTGCAGACTAGAATAGATTAAGTTTGCATTCCATAGACCCAAAAATGAGATGATTATTGCAGATGTGGAATACACCAGAAAGTATTACATAAAAAACTTGGATCATTTGAATATAATACTCACTTTCCCAATCATTTCTCAGGAGACTGTCAAGTTATGTAAATACATTACAGTAACTTGGAACTGCTAATATTTACAGAATTAACACTTGGTCAGAATGAAACATAGTTATGCAATCTTAATAAATTTACCATACACAAAATATCTAATCTTGGCTCTTGTGACCAAGTGCTGTCAAAACTGAAATCTAGCAGACATTTCTACTTAAGCTTGTCTAACAGTCCCTGTAAAGGTATTCATCTTAGAGTAGAAAGAGTTGTCTAGCAAAAAGGTTTTCAAACTCTTTTTAAATTGTGATTTATATGAAACCAAGTTTTTAATGGTTGCTTGCAGTTTATTGAAAAAGTGTGTTCCTGAGTACTGAACCCCTTTTTCGACCAAGGTAAGTGATTGTAAGTGATTTTAGGTCTTTATATAGACTTTTTCTATTCTTACTGTTCATACTCTGTATTTAGCTACTGGCTGGAAGTAGAGACATATCATTTGCAGCAAATTTCATTAATGAATAAATATACCAAGAAGCAATGGTTTAAATACCCAGTTCCTTTAACAGGCTTCTTCATGATGTTCTTGAATTTACACCACAAATGAGTCTTATTACCCACTTTTGCACTCTAAAAACTTCTGCTCTCTAAAAACTTTCGCTCGGTCTGATGAGATACCCCAAAATATAATCCCCCATGATATAATACAATGATAGTAAGCTAAGCAGCAAGTGTTTTTATATCTCCATCTGATATCATTCAAATTCCAAATACAGACTTGTTTAGACACTTCAGCAATTCTGTGGTATGCCATTCCCAACTGAATTTATTATTGAGTTGTAATCCAAAAAATTTAACACTGTCATCCTCTTCTATGTGCATGTTTTCATGTTATACACATGCTGGAAGGAAATCTGTTACAGATTCTGAGCTGCATATAATGAGTGTTTTCATAGTTTAATGACAGTGAATTAACTGTAAACCATTTATTAATGTCTGTGAAAATTTGATTAGCAGCTGTTTCTAAATCTGTACTAGACTTGCTATTTACTGCAATGTTAGTGTTATCTGCACACAAAACAAACTTCGCATCAGGCAATGTAACAGGCGAGAGGTCGTTAATGTATATAAGTAAAAGCAACAGACCCAAGATGGAACCTTGAGGAACACCACAGGTAATTAATTCTCAGTCAGATAAAGACTGATTGCTTACACCATAGGTATTTTGCAGCAACACTCTTTGCTTCCAGTCAGTTAGGTCAGACATGAACCACTTTGCAGCAACACCAGTGACACCATAATACTCTAATTTACTTAAGAGAATGCTGTGATTTACACAGTCAAAGGCTTCTGACAGGTCACAGAAAATGCAAGTCACCTCTGATGGGCTATTTAATGAATTAAGTATGTTCTCACTATATGTGTTCTCTATATCAGAACATTTATGGAACCCAGACATGAGTTGCACAATATATTATTTGCCATTAGATGCTTCAGAAGATGCTTGAACACAACTTTCTCAAATATTTTTGAAAAGGCAGCAAAAGTGAAATTGGTCAATAGTTTGATGGTATCTGTTTGTACCCCCTTCTAGTAAAGAGGCTTAACTTCAGCAAATTTTAGCCACTCTGGAAATTTTCCACTGATAAGATATGCTTTATACAAATAACAAGATGGAACTCAACTCATATGAGCACTCTTTGATTAACTTCATTGATATGTTATCATAACTGCTCGAATACTTTGATTTTAAGGATTTTATGATGGTTGCTACTTCTTTGGGAAAAGCAAGTGTCATTTCCATTTTACTGTAGCTATTTGTATAGACTGGTCTTAGATATTCCATTGCACTGTTTACTGAACCCAATAACCCCAAGCTGTCAGTAACAGCAACAAAGTATGTATTTAAGAGGTTTATATATAAAAACAAAGATGAGGTGACTTACCGAACAAAAGCGCTGGCAGGTCGATAGACACACAAACAAACACAAACATACACACAAAATTCAAGCTTTCGCAACAAACTGTTGCCTCATCAGGAAAGAGGGAAGGAGAGGGGAAGACGAAAGGAGGTGGGTTTTAAAGGAGAGGGTAAGGAGTCATTCCAATCCCGGGAGCGGAAAGACTTACCTTAGGGGGAAGAAAGGACGGGTATACACTCGCACACACGCACATATCCATCCACACATACAGACACAAGCAGACATATTTAAAGACAAAGAGTTTGGGCAGAGATGTCAGTCGAGGCAGAAGTGTAGAGGCAAAGACAGGTGAGGTATGAGTGGCGGCAACTTGAAATTAGCGGAGATTGATTCTGCCTCGACTGACATCTCTGCCCAAACTCTTTGTCTTTAAATATGTCTGCTTGTGTCTGTATGTGTGGATGGATATGTGCGTGTGTGCGAGTGTATACCTGTCCTTTCTTCCCCCTAAGGTAAGTCTTTCCGCTCCCGGGATTGGAATGACTCCTTACCCTCTCCTTTAAAACCCACCTCCTTTCGTCTTCCCCTCTCCTTCCATCTTTCCTGATGAGGCAACAGTTTGTTGCGAAAGCTTGAATTTTGTGTGTATGTTTGTGTTTGTTTGTGTGTCTATCGACCTGCCAGCGCTTTTGTTCGGTAAGTCACCTCATCTTTGTTTTTATATATAATTTTTCCCACGTGGAATGTTTCCTTCCATTATATTGATATTTAAGAGGTTTGTAATACTACAAGCATTACCAATGTATCATTTATTTTTAGAGATATCCGTTCCTCTGCTTTTCTGGCCCCACCTAGCTTTGTCTTCATTACACCCCACATAGTTTTTATTTTGTTGTCTGATGTAATTATCTCTCTCTTTAAATATGTCTGCTTGTGTCTGTATATGTGTGGATGGATATGTGTGTGTGTGTGTGAGCGAGTGTATACCCGTCCTTTTTTCCCCCTAAGGTAAGTCTTTCCGCTCCCGGGATTGGAATGACTCCTTACCCTCTCCCTTAAAACCCACATCCTTTTGTCTTTCCCTCTCCTTCCCTCTTTCCTGATGAGGCAACAGTTTGTTGTGAAAGCTTGAATTTTGTGTGCATGTTTGTGTTTGTTTGTGTGTCTGTCGACCTGCCAGCACTTTCATTTGGTAAGTCACATCATCTTTGTTTTTAGATATATTTTTCCTACGTGGAATGTTTCCCTCTATTATAATCATAATAAAGTTACTTAGATTCCTGGATTACTTGCTTCAATATTTTGTGGTATTCTTTATAATGCATTACAATGTTAACATCCAAGCTGTTCCTAGATATTAGATAGAGTTTCCCTTTTTGTACCACATGTTACCTTTAATCCTTGTGTAATCCATGGTTTATTTTTAGACTACTGTTTGCTCTGAGTTATCTTTAGGGGAAAACAATTTTCAAATGAGGAAGTAACTTTATTAATGAGTGTTTTGTATTCTTCATTTGGGTCAGAAGTATCTATCCAGTTTGTGTCTTTGAGCAATCTCCTAAAATTCTCAATTTTTGACTGATTTATTACCACTACTGTTCCCATATTTAACAGATTTTACAGCATGACAAGTTTCAAACTTAATTTAAGTTCCTGCATGTTGTCATCAGATGGCCCATTTATTATTGGTTTTGTGCTATGACTTTTTTCCCTAGATTTGTCAACAAAGCTATTATCAATAGCAGTATACGAGCATTTAGGTACACTAGTCGCTAAGTTCATAGTAGGGCTTAAAATGAATGACAGTGTTTACTATTATGAAGGACTTGTAGCATCTGCTATGAAGTTCGTGCTAAGCAGCAACGCTACGCATGTTCACAACATTTCACCTGTGAGATAAATGTTTGGATTTGTATTCAACTTTACCACCAAAAGTCAAAGCAATCATGGAGTCACAGATGGAAATGGTGGCAGAGCTAGCAGTGCAGATCCAAGAGGCTATTGCACCTGCACATGTTAGTGCAGTGACAATGCCGTGCAGTATTGCGACAGTGGCACCAACAGTCGCGCACATGGAATAGGAGTCGCTGGCAGTGAAAGTAGAAGTGGTATGCACACAGATCTGCATGCTACTGTCTCAGGGTGGTGCTTGGAATGGTAAAGGACATAATCGCCGAAGATCCAGAAGTAGGTCATTAACCAATGCTGCGTCATTGAACACGGATCATCCTATATTGTGGTACCACTGTAGCTATGGTGAATGTGCATTTAAATGTACAGCACCATATAGTAGTAGCAGGTAATAGGTGCAACCATGGAATGCAGCAGGTAGAGTTAAATTTGGGACTGTGCCGCCCGTTTTTATGGGACTTTGCCTCTGCCGAAGTTACGGAGCTGATAATAGAAGCTGATCTTCTGCACATCAGCTACCATCTTTTACCAGATTTAGCCAGTGCCAAACTGGTCAAAAGTGTTACCGGACTGACTACAGTGGGATTTCAACATGAAACATCAATGCATACAGTCCTGTCAATACAGGAGCGTGATGAGGACCACACTGCACTGCTGGGGCAATATCCAACCTTGACCAGGATAGCAGGCACACTTATGTATGTGGCACACAACACGGTATGCAATATGGGAACCACAAATGGCCCACCGGTGTCTTGTAGACCAGGAGATTGGCACCTGATGTTTAGCCATTAGTGACATTGAATCTTGTTCCAAAGAAAGGAAGAGCCTGGAGTCTGTGCAGTGACTATCACGCACTCAATGCAAGAAACTTGCATGATCAATAGCCCATGCCTTTGTTACATGACTATTATTAGGTGCTGCACAGTACAACAGCATTCAGCATGTTGCACTGCCCGAAGGCATATTCACAAATATCTGTGGCAAAAGAGGACATCCCCCAGACAGTGATAATCAAGCAAATTTATAATGTTTGTGTCATGGTATGCTGCAAAAACCTGGCAGAGGTTTACTGACTACGTACTATGAGGACTGCCATTTTGCTTTGCAAACCTGGATGACATACTCATATTGTCTGCTACCAGGAAGCAACATCACCAGCATCTACAAGAAGTATTTAAGCTTCTACAGCAATTTGGCATGGGGTTGAATGTGCAAAAGTGTGTGTTTGGACAGCCTTAGGTGATGTCCCTTGGCCATCGCATTTCATCTACGGTAACTGAGAAGGTCGAAGAAACTTGCAGATACCACGACCGACGATAGTCAAGGAGTTATGCTGGTTTTTAGGCATGCTAAAATATTGCAGCTAACACTTACCCAATGCAGCAGAATTGCAGGAGCCATTGAATGCAGCACTTTCTAGCCCCAAGGTTCAATGCAACACTCCAGTGCAGTGGACTGAAATAATGTGCTCCACTTCCGAGGCCACAAAAAAACAGCATATCAAATGCAGCACTGCTCGTGCACCCTAAGCTGGACACACCTTCGGACACACAGTGGTAGATACAAGTCAAATGGCTGTTGGCAAAGTACTGCAACAAAGGTCAGAAGATTTGTGGGAACTGCTCGTATATTTCTCCCACAAACTGTCGCATTTTGGGGTAAGTGAAGTGCATATGACTGCAAACTCCTGGCCGTGTATGATGCCGTTAAATACATCCATACACAAATAGAAGTGAGGAATTCACGATATACAGGGATCACAAACCACTGACCAATGCAACAAAACGTAGTAGTGTCAACTGCTCTCGCTGCCAATTCAACCATTTGAAGTTTATAAGCCGTTTTAGTATAGACTTACAGCACATCTCCAGCATTGATAATGTAGTGGCTCACTGTCAGCAACGTAGTGAGCCCTAGTGACTTTTTGGAACTGGCACATGCACAATGGGACAACCAAGAGCTCCAAACATTCATTGACAATGCCACGTCAGTATTGTAGCTGCAACTCATCGATGTTCTGGGGAAGATGTCAGACTGTATTGAGTCGTCTCCCAAGAAAGACCTTGCCCTTTTCTCCCATCAGCTTTCTGATGACAAATCTTCAACAGTGTTCACAATCTAAGTCACCCTGGAGTCCATCACACCTTTTGCCTCTTGTTGCAGTACTCTGTTTGACCAGGGATGGTGAGGGATTGCTGAGAGTGGCTACAGACATGCTTTCAATGATAGTGTTGCCAAGTGTTCCACATGTGCATGTTCCAGTGAATAACTTTCCAGATGCAAAATCTTTTGTTTCACTCATGTACGTATTGACTTTGTAGGATTGCTTTCCCCACTGAATGGCCAGGGATATTCCCTTACAATGATTGATCAATTTATGTGCTGGTTGGAGGCAACACCTGCGGACGTCACTGCAGAACCCTTAGCCTCTACCTTCACATCACTTAGATAGGTTTGGCTGCCAGCTCCACATATCTACTGATCAAGGCAGGCAGTTTGAATCAAAACTGTTCACCCAACTGGCTAGATTCTGCAGTAATGTACATCATATAACTACTAGCTATCACCCAGCCAGTTTCAGCATGGTCGAGAGAAGGCACCATTTCCCGAAGGCAACAATTGTTCTTCTGGGCCTAAGAATGAAACTTGAGCAAGATTTGGTCTCCTCAGCTGTGGGCTTAGTCTATGGTGAACCACTGCATCTTCCTGGGGAATTTGTTGAGGCTAACTCACTACAGTTACCATCTCAAAATCAGTCGGAAGTTTTTCAACAATTAAGAGACCATGTTACACAGCCTTCAGACGTGGTACACCAACCACTTATGTGCCCTGTGAGTTGGAAAGCTGCACACATGTGATGCTTCGAACAGACAGTGTTAGCCACCACTGCAACTGCTGTACACTGGCCCATATCATGTCCTGCAATGAAGCATGTAGAGTTTACACATTGTGGTAAGCAGCAAGCCTATGACTGTTGCCATTAACCATGTCAAACCTGTATATGTGTTCAAAGATGAACCACTGCTTGCACCACTGAGACCACAGCAGCCTTCAGTGCTGGCATCACAATCGCTACCACAGGAGCAATGACTGGCCAACACTGACTGACAAAAGCATGTGACTCATTCTGACAATCATGTACACTTCCCAGCCCAGTTCTGTGATGACGCTCCACTTTCACTGTGGGGGCTGATGAAATGCATGCTATGAAGTTCACACCAACTGCTGGTTATTATGTTCATTGGTGCAGTGTTGCATGTGTTTGGTATGTGTTAATAAAAGAGTCACAGCTATCACACAATTTCCATGCCAACCACCACTGGCACTGTGTTTCACAATATGTTTATATTATTTTGTATTGTTTATTCTTTGTCCAGTGAATTTTTATATAATTTTAGTTATTCGATGTTTTTACATTTTTCCAGTCTCTCAGGGAGACGATATCAATGAGAATTTTTCTGTTTCGCTTCTTCCTGAGTTACATGCATGCTCAGAACGTTTCACCTGCACAAATCTGAACATTCAGAGTCATATTTGACTTGAAGAGTAGCCACTTGTCCACTCTGTTTGGCAGACACTGTTACCAAAATAAGGATTTTGTTCTGTGAAACCTCCAAATTTAGTTTGTTCACGCTACGCAAAGATCGGTAGGCTCAAATCATCCTAATCTTGACACTTATTATGAAACACTACGTCTGTTGCACAAGCTTCTAAGTGCTGCTCTGAGCAAAATTTATGAATATCAATATTCTTGAAATTGATACAGTTTCTGACAAATATGGCAACTCCTCTTTCCTCCATATTTTCTCTACAGAAGTAAGAGGCTAACTTAAATCCTGTAACATTTAACATATCTATACCAGTGTTCACATGATGTTCGAAGAGGCAGATTGTATCAGTGCTTTGCTCAACTCTTAAGTCTTCAACACCAATAGGCAGCTCATTGAGCTTACCCCTCAGTCCTCAGATATTCTGATGCAATAAGGATAACTGATTTGATGCACTACCGTAATTACAACTGGATGAATCTAATTTTTCTGTCAATTTCTAAACATCTCCAGTTAGGAGCTGATTGCATGAATTGTATATATTAAAATTTGCTTTCTGGCTGCCTGTTTTTATCAGTATGAATGTCATTTTCAACCTGTCTCTCAACATCTTTTGTTTTTGCCCTCTCTACCCTAAGAACACTACTGTTCTGTCACTTGTAACAACTGGTGCCTTACCACATATGAGGGTTGCCCAGAAAGTAATGCACCACATTTTTTTCTTTAACAATTCTTTATTGAACATAATGAGATTTACACACACCAAAGAATAGTTTTTTATCTACACACCCTATCTTTCCATGTAATCTCCTTCCCATTCTGTGGCTTTCCTCCAGCGTGAAACAAGGGCGTGTATGCCCTGTCAGTACCAACCCTTGTCGTGGTGGCAGAGTCAGTGCTTCACTGTGTGAATCACCTCTGCATCATCCTCAAAATGTCTTCCATGAATGGCATCCTTTAATGGCCCAAACAAGTGGAAGTCCGATGGGGCTAGGTCAGAGCTGTCAGGTGTGACAGCCTTGGATGGTCTCCCCAACCGCTGCAAATCTGGAGCTCTGCTGAACTGCCTCCTGATGACCTCACCCTCCATGCTCAGCAGCTAACTGTATTTCTGTTGACAGCAGATGCTCCACAGACTTTGCACAAGCATTTGTGAATATTCCCCACAGTTTTTTTTCTCTGCAGTGAGAAATTTAGTGATGGCATGTTGCTTGTAATGAACATCACCTACAGATGCCATTTTGAAACTGTCCTACAGCTGCGCTATCTGTCAGAAGTGATGCAAACTTGGCATGCTCATTCATAAGACTTCAAATAATACATATGTAATGTTTTGCATTCACAGCATTGTTCTCGGGCAACCCTCGTGTGATAGTGCCACCTCCTCCTCCTCCTCCTCCTCCTCCCCCCCCCCCCCCCCCACCACCACCTTTAAGTTATTTGCTTTCAGCCCAGACAGTTCTTCCTTCCCTTTCCTGTTGAGGTGAAGGCCCTGCCTAGAATAGTTCCACCTACAGACAGAGTCAACAGGAACCACATCAATATTAGAACCCATACCTGACCCAAGCAGCTGTTGTAGCTCTAAATTAACTCTCCTAACAGAAGAGCTTAAATGAGGCTGGTCAAGGTGCCTCAGAACAGTAATTCACTTACTTTTCCATTAAACAAGTATTTACAGAAGAAATTGCATTTAAATAATTTGACTTTAGTCCCCAATTGTATTTTATTCTTTGTGGAAATGACATGTTTTAAAATCTCAATATTTACACAGAAATACGTGACTGAGAAAGAGATTACCACACAGTGTTAAAGGAAGTCATTATTGGGAACATTGTAATGATGGGGTCATTGTAATGACACCTTGTACGACACAATGTCCAGAACTGATGAGCCATTATCTCTCTGAACATAGAATTGCTTGTTTTACTTTAGCCAGATGGCATGTAAGTAGAAATGCCAATTAATCACTTAAATGAGTAACTTTATTAATTGATCACAAATAGCAATGCAAAAAACTGCATCAGGAGAGGAGCTTGAAGTAAAAATGAACTGTCTCTAATCACCAGAACAAATCTCTATCATCTCCATAACTATAAACAAAGAATGCTGTAACATCACAGAGCACAACACAAAAAGATCCAGCACCTCTGGCAGGTAGTGCATGAACTCTTTGACAGCTCTTGTGAGCACAGCAGCTGATGTCAATCTAAGCTGATGACACTCAGCAAAATCAGGAAATGGAGTGTCTCACAGAAAGTGTACTGGGAATTCACATTTCATCTGGAATGCGTTGAGCATGACAAAGATGCTGGTGTGATGCTGGTGTCTGAAGTCATGGTACCTCAGTTGTCTGCAGTTCCTGGAACACAAATGCGGGATTGACTCAGTCAATATGGATGCTAGAGGGCTTGCCATTTACTGATATGTCCATGCCATCTGTATGAGGTATGACATGCATACACGTTACCAGGTAATGATGTACACAGATGGAAGGTGTGCCGTGTCAAGAAGCTTGGCGAGGGTGAATCCAGGAAATGTGTTCTCTCAGCCGATGGATGAAGTCACTATGATTGTGGTCAGAATGTTGGAAGGACTGCACCTCTACAGATTCTCCTGGGAAGCATAGCATTTCCACATAAACTAGCTTATCAAATGATGAATCGAAGTTGGGCATACTTCTTAGACCAAGTAAGACTGTAGAGCTGTCGTCCAGTAAGTATCATGACACATGAGTGCTGCCTTTAGTGAACAGACAAGCATTCCATGATACTGTTACGAGCCAGGTGGTAACTTGTTATTATGTAGTGAACAGTGTCACAGAACTTGTTCGGCTGAGCACAGAGGTCAGATTCAAACTGGTAGCTGCGTTCCATTGTTACATGCAGTGAACAACCAAATCCAGCAATCCAGCTTGAGACGAATGTAGAGGCCAAGGTTTCTGCGAAGATTCTTTCTATTGGCACTGCTTCCGGCCAGTGAGTAAATTGATTGATTATGGACAGAATGTAACATTGGCCATTTGATCGAGGCAACAGGCCTATGATGTCAATATCTACATGCACAAATTGTGTAGTTGAATCTGGAAAGCCCCCCCCCCCCCCCCCCCCAGTTAAGTGCACGTGGCAGGAAGCTTTTCTTTGCTGGCACTTGATGATGTACCAGTCCCCTCTTGGCCCTCTTTTGAACTCCAGGCCAAACAAATCATTGTGAGACTAGGCAGAATATTGGTCTGATGTCAGGATGACGTAAGTTATTCACGCTGTCAAATGCACATATGCAGAATGTATCTGTCAAGAATGGATGAGGTTTTCCAGTGTAAGTCACAATATAATTTGATATCTGCTCCAGTAATGACAACAAGCTGCAAGTCTAAGGCTAATGATGTATCCTTGACGAGATTCTGGAGTTCTGGTTGGTCTGTTGGTGAGTCATGTGAAATTGATAGTATTTGAAATGCTGCAGACACAGGAAAGACAAACTGTTGCCACAGTGTCCATTCCAGAGACATATCTGGAGTACATGTTAAACTTGGTGATAAATACAAGTTGATTATGTTGGCAAGGTGAGCAGTTTCTTGTTTTGCCGGAATGCATAAGTATGCTGCTTATGGCCTGTATAAACAATAAGGTCTCTGGCTTCTGGTTGTGGCCAAAGGTACTTGATGGTCTTGTAAATCACAAGTATTTCCCAGTCAAATGCACCCCACTTTTGCTGTGATGGAGACAGCTTATGTAAGGAAAGAACCAGTGGTTGCTGTCCATCTGCTTAGCTGATTGGTAACTTGTTTGCCTCCCATGCAGTGCGACCAGGTTCAATTCCCAGCTGGGTTGGAGATATTCTCTGCTCATGGACTGTGTGTCGCGTTGTCCTCATCATCATTCATCATCAGTAACATGCAAGTCACCTGAAATAAGATTTGCAACCCGGTGGTGGAACTTCCCTGGAGGGGGCCTCCCAGCCATCAATGCCATACAATCATTTAATTTTTTTTACCAGTGGCTGCCATGCACCATCATGGAACTGTTGTAACTCTGTAGTGTATTGCTGTTTGACTAGTGTCTACAACTAGTGTAAAGGATGCATCCAGGTCAAAGTGTGCATAGAGTGCTATGTGCAGTGTCCTTGTTTTGCTGCTTCAAAGGCAGAGCTCATGGCATCCATCTACAGAATGGGTGAGCTGCCCTTGATTTTCGGACCAGTGAGTGCTGTGTTCAGTGGTTGTTGCAAGTCAGCTGAATGTGGCAGATATTGACAGTAGAAGTTTAGCATGCCAGAAAATGATGTAATTCTTTTGCAGAATTTGGTGGAGCAATCTGTATGATGGCTTCAAATTTTTCTTGTTATGGTAGGGAGCCTGCAGATGAAAAAAAATCTGGTATCCTAGAAAGTTGATCTGTGACTGACCAAATACACACTTGGCAGTTTGAGAACCATGCAATACTGTTCTAACCACTTAAAAGCTCCAATTAAATGCTGTTTGTCTCGCTCAGCGGTGGAGGGGGGGGGGTTGAAGGAGGGGGGGGGGGATGGGCAAGAATATCGTCTAGGTAGGCAAAGCAGAGTAGGGAAGAACATGCAGTATCAAATCAATAAATTCTTGGACCACATGTGATGAAAAGGCTCTTAGACAATCAAAGTGAGTCTTGAGGGCTGTCCTTAGAATATCTTCCTCAATCACTGGACCCCCTCGGCACAATCAAGCAGAATGAACAAGGTTGCTCCAGATAAAGTGCAATTATAGTCGCATTACAAAGACACTGGGTACCAGTTTGGCACTGTTTAAGTGTTGAGTGCATGATAGTCTCAACATTGGTGCCATGCACCACCCTTCTTTGGCATGAGGTGTAATGGACATGACATGGGCTACTGGACCAGTGAATTATGCTTTCCTTCAGCACAGCATCAAATTTCATCTTTGTAATGGCTCAGCAAGTTGAGAGCTAAACATCTGGGTTGACACAAGACAGGCAAACCATAGTAGTCTTAATATGATGTATGGTATTGTGACATACCTCTTTAGGTGCTCCAGTGGGCACATCAGGGCTGGAAACTGTTGCAATAGACCTACCTACCCACTGTCACTACTTACTGCTAAAGTGAGTCTTGAGGGCTGTCCTTAGAATATCTTCCTCAATCACTGGACCCCCTTGGCACAATCAAGCAGAATGAACAAGGTTGCTCCAGATAAAGTGCAATTATAGTCGCATTACAAAGACACTGGGTACCAGTTTGGCACTGTTTAAGTGTTGAGTGCATGATAGTCTCAACATTGGTGCCATGCACCACCCTTCTTTGGCATGAGGTGTAATGGACATGACATGGGCTACTGGACCAGTGAATTATGCTTTCCTTCAGCACAGCATCAAATTTCATCTTTGTAATGGCTCAGCAAGTTGAGAGCTAAACATCTGGGTTGACACAAGACAGGCAAACCACAGTAGTCTTAATATGATGTATGGTATTGTGACATACCTCTTTAGGTGCTCCAGTGGGCACATCAGGGCTGGAAATGGTTGCAATAGACCTACCTACCCACTGTCACTACTTACTGCTTTCACAATCTTGGCTGTATGCGCCACTGTGCTGTCAGAAACCCGATGCTGCAGGCATGTGATGCTGTCAACAATTCGTGTGTCCACCAAGAGTGGTGGTAGGTGGTAGAATTCCAAAAAATCAGCTTGAATGATGGAGTCTGTGACATCTACAATTGTAAAATCCCATGAAAACATACAACACAGTCCAAGAACTAATGCCATAAGCAGTGGGCTATACATTTCATATACAAGAACTGGTCACCACAGAGAGAAAGAACAAGGTTTGCAGTTGGCTGCCATGTAACAAGGTCTGTGGAAATATACACAAATTTGATTGCATGCAACCGGTGGTGGAGTGTTCATCGCTGTTAGTAGTAGTTTATCCTGTAGTGAAGTAGAAGTGGATAGTTCCTGTGAATTATTATGGGTGGAGGTTACACTAAACAACCGAACTAGGTTAATAATTGGCTCCTTTTACCGACCTCCCGACTCAGCAGCATTAGTGGCAGAACAACTGAGAGAAAATTTGGAATACATTTCACATAAATTTTCTCAGCATGTTATAGTCTTAGGTGGAGATTTCAATTTACCAGATATAGACTGGGACACTCAGATGTTTAGGACGGGTGGTAGGGACAGAGCATCGAGTGACATTATACTGAGTGCACTATCCGAAAATTACCTCGGGCAATTAAACAGAGAACCGACTCGTGGAGATAACATATTGGACCTACTGATAACAAACAGACCCGAACTTTTCGAATGTGTATGTACAGAACAGGGAATCAGTGATCATAAGGCCGTTGCAGCATCCCTGAATACGGAAGTTAATAGGAATATAAAAAAAGGGAGGAAGGTTTATCTGTTTAGCAAGAGTAATAGAAGGCAGATTTCAGACTACCTAACAGATCAAAACGAAAATTTCTGTTCCGACACTGACAATGTTGAGTGTTTATGGAAAAAGTTCAAGGCAATCGTAAAATGCGTTTTAGACAGGTACGTGCCGAGTAAAACTGTGAGGGACGGGAAAAACCCACCGTGGTACAACAACAAAGTTAGGAAACTACTGCGAAAGCAAAGAGAGCTCCACTCCAAGTTTAAATGCAGCCAAAACCTCTCAGACAAACAGAAGCTAAACGATGTCAAAGTTAGCGTAAGGAGGGCTATGCGTGAAGCGTTCATTGAATTCGAAAGTAAAATTCTATGTACCGACTTGACAGAAAATCCTAGGAAGTTCTGGTCTTACGTTAAATCAGTAAGTGGCTCGAAACAGCATATCCAGACACTACGGGATGATGATGGCATTGAAACAGAGGATGACACGCGTAAAGCTGAAATACTAAACACCTTTTTCCAAAGCTGTTTCACAGAGGAAGACCGCACTGCAGTTCCTTCTCTAAATCCTCGCACAAACGAAAAAATGGCTGACATCGAAATAAGTGTCCAAGGAATAGAAAAGCAACTGGAATCACTCAATAGAGGAAAGTCCACTGGACCTGACGGGATACCAATTCGATTCTACACAGAGTACGCGAAAGAACTTGCCCCCCTTCTAACAGCCGTGTACCGCAAGTCTCTAGAGGAACGGAGGGTTCCAAATGATTGGAAGAGAGCACAGATAGTCCCAGTCTTCAAGAAGGGTCGTCGAGCAGATGCGCAAAACTATAGACCTATATCTCTTACGTCGATCTCTTGTAGAATTTTAGAACATGTTTTTTGCTCGCGTATCATGTCATTTCTGGAAACCCAGAATCTACTATGTAGGAATCAACATGGATTCCGGAAACAGCGATCGTGTGAGACCCAACTCGCCTTATTTGTTCATGAGACCCAGAAAATATTAGATACAGGCTCCCAGGTAGATGCTATTTTTCTTGACTTCCGGAAGGCGTTCGATACAGTTCCGCACTGTCGCCTGATAAACAAAGTAAGAGCCTACGGAATATCAGACCAGCTGTGTGGCTGGATTGAAGAGTTTTTAGCAAACAGAACACAGCATGTTGTTATCAATGGAGAGACGTCTACAGACGTTAAAGTAACCTCTGGCGTGCCACAGGGGAGTGTTATGGGACCATTGCTTTTCACAATATATATATAAATGACTTAGTAGATAGTGTCGGAAGTTCCATGCGGCTTTTCGCGGATGATGCTGTAGTATACAGAGAAGTTGCTGCATTAGAAAATTGTAGCGAAATACAGGAAGATCTGCAGCGGATAGGCACTTGGTGCAGGGAGTGGCAACTGACCCTTAACATAGACAAATGTAATGTATTGCGAATACATAGAAAGAAGGATCCTTTATTGTATGATTATATGATAGCGGAACAAACACTGGTAGCAGTTACTTCTGTAAAATATCTGGGAGTATGCGTACGGAACGATTTGAAGTGGAATGATCATATAAAACTAATTGTTGGTAAGGCGGGTACCAGGTTGAGATTCATTGGGAGAGTGCTTAGAAAATGTAGTCCATCAACAAAGGAGGTGGCTTACAAAACACTCGTTCGACCTATACTTGAGTATTGCTCATCAGTGTGGGATCCGTACCAGGTCGGGTTGACGGAGGAGATAGAGAAGATCCAAAGAATAGCAGCGCGTTTCGTCACTGGGTTATTTGGTAACCGTGATAGCGTTACGGAGATGTTTAATAAACTCAAGTGGCAGACTCTGCAAGAGAGGCGCTCTGCATCGCGGTGTAGCTTGCTCGCCAGGTTTCGAGAGGGTGCGTTTCTGGATGAGGTATCGAATATATTGCTTCCCCCTACTTATACTTCCCGAGGAGATCACGAATGTAAAATTAGAGAGATTAGAGCGCGCACGGAGGCTTTCAGACAGTCGTTCTTCCCGCGAACCATACGCGACTGGAACAGGAAAGGGAGGTAATGACAGTGGCACGTAAAGTGCCCTCCGCCACACACCGTTGGGTGGCTTGCGGAGTATCAATGTAGATGTAGATGTAGATGTAGATGTAGACCCTGTGTCTACTAAATACTCCCAGCCTGACTTTCTGTCCCCTATAAACAGGTGCTGTCACTGTGCTCAGCAATCGGATGATGTGCCTATGTCTGATTGGTGCTAGCATTTGGGAAGACACAAGGTGTGGTGCGTTTGCGCACCACATCACCAAATTTGTGATGGCACCAATAGATGGAGTGTTTATCTGTCCCAGACGACGAAGAGGTTGCAGAAGAATGACTACTTGACCTGTTGCAGTATCAATTTCCATCACTACTACGAACATGCCAAGATAACAACTCACTAATCTGTTTGGTGACCACAGCAACCTTGGCTGCAAGATTGTTGTAGTCTGCATATGTTATCATTGTTGGTGATATCCTGCTGCACAATCCTGTCACTGTACTTACTGGAATAGGCATCCATGATCTTGTAAACTAAGCTGGTCACTGCATCCAAGGGAATCTCAATCTGTGATGCTGTTATAACCTCCACTTGCAGTGGCAGCTGACTGCTCCACAACACATGTAGCACGTTGTCAGATACTGCGCCAGTGTGTCTTGCTTCTCAAGTGCCAGAGATACTGAGAAGGCTTTCAAATCCCAATATCTTCCTGCATTAAAACCTGCCTGATCTGTTCTTCTTGACATGCAAAGACTCTAAGTATCAATTCTGATTTTAACTTCTAATAGGAGTTCACTGTAGGTGTTGCTGTTATTACATCTTCAATCTTGGTTGCATTTGATGATCTAACTAGCTTCCAGCTGTTGTGAACTTGGTATAGTCCATAGTAATTCCAGCATAATGGAAACTTGCTTTCACTTGCACAAACCACAGCACTGGGTTATTTGACCAGAAGGGCAGTAAATGCACAGTAAGTCTGCAACCTAACGGTACTGTCACATCTGGGATTTTTGTCATACTTCCCAGATCTTGATTCACATATACATTGAGTTACTCTTTTGGTGTAGTGCAGGTTAAATCACGTCAGGGTCGCCAATGTCAGAGCCTCTAGTTGTTAGCTCTTAAAACATACAATTGTGTGTTTACTTTAGCCAAATCATACATAATTAGAATTCCCAATGTATCACTTAATTGAGGAACATTATTAATTAATGTCTATGGAGAGATGGTTTTCATTTGAACAGACTAGGCTCTGCAGCTTTAAGTAAAATGTATATGGATGTTTGCAAAATCATAAATGAGGGAAACTAATATGTTCTGATGGGGGTAGTAAGCTATTTAAACAGAAAATGTCCACATTTCTGCATCTAAGACATCACAAAGTTGTAAAAAGGCAGTTTTTTTTGGGAGGAATGTCCTGAAGAAACAAAAAACAAAACAGGTGTTAAAGTGTTACATCAAAATATTCAGTACCTAAGCAAAAAGTGCTTACAGTTACAGCAAGCACTTAGTGAGGAAAATGCAGATGTAGTTATTCTTACAGAACATGGATTGTCTAATACTTTAATTACAGTGACCGAATTTGACAACTATACTCTGAGTAGTAATTTCTGCCGAACATAACATAAAATTGGAGGAATTGCCACATATTGTACAGACCATCTGCATGTCCCAAAACTGGATTTTCTCACAGAACTTAGTGTGGAAATGACATCTGAAATTTCAGCAATAAAGCTGTTGGTAAACAAAGTGCCCCTGATTGTTGTAGGTCTGTACACGTCTCCTAGTAGTATTGTGGACAAATCCTTACAAAACATGGAAAAAAATGATAGAAATTGTATGTAATAAGTATAAGAACATAGGTATTGTTATAACTGGTGATTTTAATATAGATTCCTTAAAGTATACTAAAGATTATGAAAAAGTAAATGATATTCTGTGTAGCTATAATTTGTCAGACAGGGTTAATGGGCCAACCAGATATCTAGCTGTATAGATCACTTTTACACCAACTTAGATAACTGCAGAGCTGACATAATAAACCTTCACCTCTCTGATCATCTTTGCCAGACAATGGAAATACTGAATATGTATGATTCACAAAGTATATATGAGACGATTGAAATAAGATGCACAAATGAAAAATGTTTAGAGAAGTTGGGGTCCGCACTGCAGCCTGAGACGTGGAATGACATATATTGAGCAGAAAATGTTGCAGACAAATGGAATAACTTCTATAACACTTTCTTTGCCCATTTCAATGTAACATGTCCAGTTACTTTCAAAAGGAAATATACTCAAAACTGTATAAGACTTCCTTCAGAAGTAAAACAGCTGAAGAAGAAAATGTTTATTACTTGGAAAATATATAAAGAGTTCCAGGACATATCAACTAGAGGCAACTACCAAAATGTCAAAAAGCCTATAAACAAGCACTGAATGTATATGCAAAGGAAACTATACAGCAAAAAATTGCTACCTCGCATAACATAAGCAAATCAGTATGGAACTGTTATTACTCAATGCATACTATGCCTTTTTCCACACCCATTTAACATATGCCACTTTGTTGTGGGGAAACTCACCCGGAGCAAAAAAAGTTTTCATTTGGCAAAAGAAGGCAGTCAGATGCATCCATGGAGTCAGAAATAATGAGTCTTGTAGACCATATTTCAAAAATCTAAAAATACTAACAGTTGCAGCTCTCTTTATATTAAGTTGTCTGATACACACAAAAGAAAACCAACACAGTCACAAACTACAACAATCTATCCATCACCATGACACATGTATAAAACAGCAAACTGACATCCCAGTTGTTAGACTAAAGAAAACTCAAGATAGTTACAGGTACATGGGAGTAAAACTATTTAACATGTTGCCAATAGAGGCACATAATGTGTCACTGAATGAGTTTAAAAGTGTCACAAAGAAATGGCTTAGAGAAAAAGCTTTTTATACAATAGAATAGTTTATAATGTGCACTAAAGATGATCTTAAGTACCGGTACTAATATAGTTTCGCTTAGATTAAACTTATACATGTAAATATAATGCAAATACCTTGTACAGCATCAAGGACAAATTTTTGTATCTTATTAGACAATAATGATCTACAATATATTACACCATTTCTGTTAGTTATGTAAACTGTATATGTACACAAATGATGACATCAATTGCATTTTTAATGCCTAAAGATGGATAATAAAATAAATAAAAAAATAATAAAATAAATAAATGAGAGACTCAGCAGAAAACCAAAGCCTAGTATCAACAGTATCCAACTAACAACTGATAATGTAAATTTTCAGATCCATATATGATCAGCAATGTTTTTAATACCCACTTTATAAATTCAGGTAACGTGTGTGACCTCTGACACTGATGGCTACAGAACTCCTTACCAGGTACAAAAATCAGTGTTTATGTATGAAACAGATACAACTGAAGTAGGGGGAATAATAAATAAAATGCAAAACAAATTCTCTACGGGATGGCATGAAATCTCCTCCAGTATATTAAAATGATGCAAACATTCGCTCATACCTGTTCTGGTCCACCTCTTCAATGAAAGTTTGAATAAAGGTGTGTTTCCATCTGAATTAAAATATACAATAGTACAGCCATCGCACAAAAAAGGTAGTATCAACAAAGTCGAAAACTACCAACCCATTAGCTTAATTCCAATCCTAAGCAAAGTATTAGAAAAGATTATTTCAATATGGTTAGAAAACTTTCTTGTCAAAGAAAAAGTGCTACGAGAAACCCAACACGGTTTTAGGAAAGGTTATTCAACATCATCTGCCATATGTGATGTAGTACGTGTGATACTTATGAAATTAGATGAAAAAGAAAGGGTGGCATGTTTGTTCCTAGATTTATAGCGTGCATTCGACACAGTATCTCATGAGCTGCTACTTGAGAAACTGGAAACTTATGGTATTAGAGGAATAGCCAAAGTCTCATACAGTCATGCCTACAAGACAGATATCAGGTCACACAAGTAACACACAAAGTGGGCAATGTTATTAAGAAGTACAGCTCCAGTCCAGCTATAGTAAAGTATGGTGTGTCCCAAGGGTCAGTTCTGGGTTCTTTATTGTTCATACTATATGTTAATGATCTGCCCACAGAACACAACAGCAAGATACTTAACTATGTCGATGACACAACCGTTGTTAACTGGGGAACCAACGAGAATGATTTGGCCCAAAATTGTTCTGATATCTTAAGCTTAAACATCAATAAAACAAATCTAATGGAATTTCAAATACACCACAAACAAGATGAAATGCAATGGAGTGTTGTGTCTGATGATGGTTCAGGAATAGAATTGAAAGATAAAACTTCCTTCCTTGGTGTAATGTTAGATCAGCAGATCAGCATCTCTCTTGGGAGCATCATATCGATTTCTAATGCCAAAAACTTAGCAAATCAATTTATGCAATGTGGACAATGTCACAATTTCTTAAATATGATCAAATGAGAATAATCTACTATGCTTTAGTGTATCTATACCTCACATATGGAATTGAAGTATGGGGATGTGCTGCTGCCAAGCATGTAAATATAGGGTATTCATCTTTCAAAAAAGGCAGTTAGGATCATGTGTAAGCTTAGATATAATGAGTCTTGCAAAGCAATATTTAAAATTAAGAAACTACTAACACTCCCATCACTACATATTTATAAAACTGTTCATCTGATGCTAAAATACAATCATCTAAATAGAGAAGTGCACATGTACAATACTAGGAGGGACGATGATTATCACCTAGAAAGAAATAATACAAAAATTGCAGACAAGAGCCCCTATTACATGGGGATCAAATTTTATGACAAACTTCCAAAAAAATTAAAAAGCTTAAGTGGAAGCTGCCTTGAAATTGCCTTGAAGGAGTTCCTCAGCAATAAGTGTTTTTATAGAATTAAGGAATTCCTCTCAGAGGAGTAGACTACTTTAATTTGTATAAATAATATTTACATGTACAAAAAAATAGCAACATAATTTTTTATCTGTTAGACCTATTGTATATAATTGTTTCCCACAATGTTATAAGGGGAAATGATCAATATGTAAACTATCCAAAACAGATCCTTGTGTTTGTCCATGGAGAATAAATAAATAAATAAAATAAATAAATAAATGACAGGTAGCATATATGTGAATAACAATGCAAAAACTGTAGCAATAGAGAAACATGAATAAAAAAAATCACTAATGACTAGAAAATTTATCTATCATCAAAATGCTGTATCATCACAGAGGGAAAAAAAACAACCAGTGCCTGTGGTGGTGACCTCTTTGATAACTCACATGAGCACATGATCTGATGTCAACCTTAGCTGACAGCACTCAGCGAAATTGTCACTACAATGATGTTGATTTTACTACGGCCCTGACAAGCAAATTTTCAAAGAAAACAGTAGGAGATATAATTTCAAGCCAAGAGATGATGAAACACATCTGATGCTTGCTAGCAAGATGATCAGAGATATTCAGTTTTTAAAGACAACATTTCACATCACATTCGATTTAAAAAAATCTTAGTACAAAAAAATCACATTAATTTCTTACAATCTATGGACAGGATAGTCAAAGAATCAAGTGACTCAGGGAAGGAAAAATTAAATCACCCAGCTGGAGTAGGCACTATGCACCAGATAGCATAATCGCAACAGAGTAGTAATTTCCCTGCCTATTTTGACTCATGATGGGTCACACCACAATTTTTTAAACTCGTTGTTCTTTGACGTATAGAAGAAGTATATCTTTTTTTGTGAAAATGTATTAAATGTTGTTTCCTTTTGCTTTCAATTTCAACCAGTATCCAATATTTTTCTTCACATTTACTGACAAATAGAATGGATGAAGCATTATTAAAAAATAACAAAAGACATTTGTGTATTAAGGATAATACTTAGTTCTGAACAATAAGTGACAGATTGCTGTACTGTTACCATACGACAATCAAATTAGTTTTCATGTTAGTAATATAATTCTGAGGCAATGGCCTTGCCGCAGTGGATACACCAGTTCCCGTCAGATCACCGAAGTTAAGCGCTGTCGGGCGTGGCCGGCATTTGGATGGGTGACCATCCGGGCCGCCATGTGCTGTTGCCATTTGTCGGGGTGCACTCAGCCTCGTGATGCCAATTGAGGAGCTACTCGACCGAATAGTAGCGGCTCCGGTCAAAGAAAACCATAGTAACGACCGGGAGAGCGGTGTGCTGACCACACGCCCCTCCTATCCGCATCCTCAGCTGAGGATGATACGGCGGTCGGATGGTCCCGATGGGCCACTTGTGGCCTGAAGACGAAGTGCTTAATATAATTCTGAACCACCAGTTTACCATAATTTAAAATTTTAACTAAAAAAGAAGTGCAGACACGTGCAGTGAGACTTTAATAAGCTTGTACTTAAAGAGAAATTGACTTAACCCACCAGCTCATACAAAATAACTCTAATGTACAGAACAATACAGAAAAAAGTACAAAATATTCTTACTTTCTACTTTATGTAACCCCATAGTATAATATACAGCGCAAACTTTATCAGCCAGGTTGACTCAGCCTTTGTTAAATTTATTGTAACCATGAAATTATTTTATATCTTAAAGCAAGAACAATCCCCCATATATATATATATATATATATATATATATATATATATATATATATATATATATATATATATATATATATATATATATATATATTAAGTGTTGTATAGTCCCTCACTTTTTATTTATGTTTAGCTATGCATTTTATATGTCAGATAGGTTCATAGTTTACTCAGCAGGTGTTAAATATTTATAGTCAGCAACAACTTTATATTTAGTATTTCTCATAAATAATTTCAGTAACCTCCTCTTTTCAAAACTATGCCGTTACAATAAAGCTATCAACTGAAATTTGCATATTATAAATATGTCAGACCCATTGCAAGCATTGCTTAGAATTAATCAGCATAATCATGACCAAAATTATACTTCAACTTATAGCATAAACTCACTTTAGTCATTTCCAGAAGCATATACATCATACCATCACAAATGAGAGCAAATCAAATTAGAAAACACAGCAACCATAAGGCCCTAGCTCGTTAACTAAACTTCATCTTCACTATCATCATCATCATCATCATCACCATATACATTGCAGAATATCACGAATTACTTCACAATACCATGAACTGCAGAGTATCATAAATATCTTCATAAAACGATAAATACCACAAATCTCAGTAGTATACCCCCAAGCAGAAAAGAGCTCAGAACATAATTCATATACCTCACCCATAACAACACAGCATATACCTTGGACCAAGAAACATATAACATTTCAAGTAATCTCTCGAAACACCTCACTGTGTATAGAAATTCTGTACAAAATTTTATTCACCACTGTGGAATATTTCAACCTTATCTGCACTATGTATGAAGATGTTACTTATATGTAACACATGAAAATTCCAGTTGGAGTGAGACTCAAACACAGATTTCCCAGCTGTTGTAAGCAGTTGCCTTAACCACTTTGCTTATCTGAGGACCATCCCAAACTTCCATATGTCATACTGTCTACAACCACATCATGCACTACTTTACTTGGATTCCCACCACAGGGTTTCGAGGAGAGAAACATATTCAGAGTTAGTATTACGATCGTCATTTCACCTGTGAGACTAGTATACTATTTTTAATAATGTCTGAAGAAACAGATACTGGTGATGATCTTGCAGCTGTACTAAATTTACGCAATTTATACTCCATTGTGGAATCTTTCTAATATTATCTGCATTAGGAATGAAGATGTCACCTACTGGTGCCACATGAAAATTTGTGCTGTGCCAGAACTCACACCAGAATTTTCTGCTTGTTGCAAACAGTCACCTTAGCAACTTCAGATTCAAAACTGATTGTCAGTGCAGAAGAAGACTACTGTGTCATTATTAGGGAAAGAATGCGCATTATGTTCAGATGCTTTTCTTCTGTGAGTCAAAAAACAACAATTGTTTTCTTCTTGTTTTGCATTTTGCATTTATCATCTGCACTGCTTGTCCAGTATTTAATTAATATCTTATGCAAGTTAATCATGTCCTCTGCTTTATAACAATAAATGTTAACTTGTGTTATTTGAGTCTTTCACAATGGACTAGTTGTAGAAATAGTTTTCGGGCAAGACGTAATACCTTGTGATATCCCCACAGCATTTCATCATTGCAACAGATCAACATCTTCAGGTGTGACAACACATTGCTGATCTATGACTGAAGTTTTCTATTTATATCAGTCTACATAGGAAATTCACTGGCAGAAGGTGCCTAATTCAGTGGCCAACAGCAAAGTTTTCCTGATTGGTACTGGAAAGTGCAGCTGCACCAGCTGTCAGATGATGAACCAAGAGCTTCAGCACAGGTGCAAAAGCTGTTGCTCACATTGTATGTTGTCATTGGCCATCCCAACACCCTCTTTCAGAAGCTGCCTGCCAAAATACACTTCTGCACTGCCACCTGAAGAATTTCACCATTGTCATCTGAATATTTATGTTGCCACTGAAGCATCACCCTTTCTATGACCAATATTGATATTACTAGTGTTTGATGCCATGCTGTTCTAAGTTGAAACCCTGTGTCTTTGTTCACAAGATTTGTCAAGGTGCGAATTTCTGTCATTTCTTTAATTACAGTGTCCCAGTACTAGGGCAGTGATGAGATAATTTTGGTATATTTATAGTCCATATTGTGTCCCATACTTATACAATCCTCAGCCACTGCAGATTTTCCTGGATGTTTCAGATGTGTATGTCATCACTGTTCCACCTATCTTTCACATTGTGACAAGTTTGAGAAATGTATGACTTCCCACAGTCACAAGGAATCTTAGAAAAACCAGCTCTTATCAAACTAGGACAGTTCTTCCCTGAACCCACAAGACCTCTGAGCTTTGTTGGCACATAGAAGACACATTTAACTTTGTGTTTCTTCAGTAACCTTCCTATCTTCAAAGAAGCACCATTGCATATGGTAAGATGACCATTACTCTTTGTTCTTCACTTTCTTCTCATTCCTCATACTAACATGCCCTGATTTTATGCCATGGTGAGTCTCCCATTCACAATATCCATTTTGCAGGAATACAGTAAGGAGATGTCACAGCTCATCAGGTAAGCTTTCTGAATCCAATATGACTTGTGCTCTGTGAACCAACATCCTAAGCATGTCACTTCACTGTGAAGGATGGCGACAGCTGGTGGCCTGTAAGCACGCCCCAAGGAGCTATACTCTTTCTCTGCACTAATACATTTAGGAATGGTAATTCATTGTTTTCTGCATCTCCTTTGTAAACTTGGTGTTAGAATCAAAAGAAATTAGATGTTGTAGAAAGTGAGATCACTTCTAAATTCATGAGTATATCTAATGCTGCAGATTGCAAGTTCTTCAGCCAATGAATGAAGTCATCTGAATTGCCAATGTAGTGCTCATATTTCCCAACTAATGGGCTCAAATGTGCTGTCATATGTTTTGTCAGACTGTATGTTTGCTCTCCACTATTACTCACTATTGGTCGAAGTGGCATTCCATCCTTACGAACTGTAGGAAATCTGTGTGGCATGGAAGGAAATGGTGCTTGTATATATTGTATCTTGTCCACAATGTTGGAGATCATGCTGTTCTTGAGAAACTCTTAAGTTCTAAGCTGTTTCTTGGCCATGTAGATCTTTATTTGATATTACGTGTGATCAAAAGATAATATGAATTTTTATTTTTCTTACAGGATCTCTATTTATTCATCAACATTAACTTTGTCCTCTTCAGTTTAATCCCCCTCAGATATAATACACTTGGGCCAGTGCTTCTTCAATCTTGGAAGCATGTACGGAACTCACTTTTCGTTATGGTGTTCAGCTCCTTCAGTAATTCTGTTTCTATCTCACCAGTGGTGGCAAAAATGAGGCTCTTTCATGGTTCTATTCAGTCACAGGGGGTCCTGTCGAGTGAATATATTGGCTGAGGCAATGTAACAGTTTTACTTTTTTGCCAAAAACTCATGAATAAGCTGTGAGATGTGAGTGGGAGCATTATTGTAATGCTATTTCCATGAGTAGTTTTGCTACAGACCATGCTGCTTCGTTGTTGTTGCTTTTTTTTCCCTCCAAATGGCACATAACTTCCATGTAGTATTCTTTATTGACTGTACGACCATAAGGCAGGACCTCATGATGCACTATCACACTGATCCCACTGTAATTGAAGAAAAAAATGACAAGAACCTTAAAATGTGATCGAACTTCTCAAATTTTTTTTTTTTTGTGTCTTGGTTCTTTAGGCAGTTTCCATTGGGATGATTTGGCCTTGGTTTCTATGTCATATCTGTATACCCCTGTTTTGTCACCTGTTACAATCTTCTGTAGAAATTTTAGATCATTCTTGACTTCATTTAGCAATTCCTGAGTGATGTCTATATGACATCTTTTATGGTCAAAATTCAACAATTTCGGAACACACATTGCTTTTATTTGTTTCAGTCCAAAAATCCGAAACAACTACTTGGCATGAGACAATAGATATGCTGACATCATCAGCAACTTCTCTCATGGCGATTTGGTGATTTTCCAGAACCCTTTTCTTTACGTTTTCCACACTGTCGTCAGTAACTAATGTGGTGGTTGTCGTCTTCAGTTTCTTCGTCACTTGTAAACTCTTGTCTTACTCATAGTAGACATTTCACATGTGGCACTGCACTTTATTGAATTTTTCAAGCAAAATTCAATGCAATTTCTTTGATCCAGCTTTCTTGAAATTAAAAATTCACTGAGCACTCAAAAACATGTGTAACCTTCCTGACTGTCAACAATAAACAGCTGAAAATGCAAATATACCTCAGGAACATGTGTACCAACAAGGTAAAAAAATATTTCTGGAAACTGGATGTATGAAACCTCCAAAATTAAAAAATTCTCATTACTTTTTTGATCATACCTGATATGTGAAATGCAGAGTCTTCCAATAGTTGGTTTATCTTGCTTAGTATATTAGTCCAGAGAGAATGACAGCTGTGTTACCTTTATCTGCTGGTAAGATCACAATGTCAGCAACCTCACATAGTGATCAAAATGCTGGTGTCCATGTTTGAGCATGGAAAGTCTCCCAGACTGCTCTGTCCACAGGAAATTCAGAAACTGCCCAAGGAAATCAGATGGGACTGCCCATTCTCTGACACAGGAGCCAGCACCCGAGATTAATATCTCATCTGCAAAGATGCCTGTAGGCAGAGTGGAACTGGCACCATGCTGGAGGACAGAAATGAGTAAAAATCTCTGCCCCTGTCTAGAACTGATCCCTGAATCTCCAAGGTCAAAGTCTAATGCTCTACCTGCTTTTTTTCCCTCCTCTCTCTCTAGGTCAGCACAGTCATCTCCTTCAATGACTGTCCAACCATAATGCTAGAAAGGTTGTGCAAGAAATTTTCTCAATGCCAGAGCTTCTTCATTCTAATGTACATTAATAGTGTCCTTTTTTTCTAAAGCTCATCGATATTGTTTTCTTTTCATTTGCAGCTGTAAAACTGACGATAAACTATCTTTCTGCTTCTTCTGTTGTCTAAAAGACATTTTGCTGTAAACCAGTTTACTCTGGTTGTAGAATTACTATTATCTCCTCCATCACTCCACTCCTGTGACTGTGTGAGTGGCCCCCATAGTGGGTAATGGCACTGGTGGGGGTAGCGGCATCTGACTCCATGCTGTGGCCTACAAAGCCCATGCTATCGCTGTCGGCTGTGTACTTCACTGTATGGAGCACTTTTCTTTTTCTATTCACAGTGAAGTGTTCCAAGCCTAACTCCTTTGTACGTCAGTATTTTTGTTAATTAGACCATTTTGGACACTAATTTCAATGGCACCTTTGATCATGCAATTGCAGAAGGAGAAGGTTGCCTAAGTATCTTGGTGTTGGTGTAATCCACAGTACAGCTAGTTTTTACGCTATGGTTGGCTGCAACTGATTTTGTGGTCTGGCTTAATTCAGTGTGACATCTATGTTCATGACACCTCTCTTTTACCACATATACAGTTTCCCTTAATTATATGCTTTGCTGCACTTGCTTTGTTAGACCCCTGGTTTGCTTAAGCATATCTCATCCTTTGTTGAACCTTGTAGTGTGAAGGTCTTAGAGGGGTGGTTGAAAAACACAGTTAACATCATGTCACTTCAAAACTCTGCTGACAAGCAGAATGCATGTTAGTAATTTGTGCTCCTGCTTTTCTTCCTGCTGTTGTATAGGTAAGACCAGTCTAAACCCAAGAAAAGTTGGCAGTGTTGGAGTCACACAATGTGTATTTCACCCACACTCTAAGACATTGACACTACTAATTTTAGTAAAGGATGATCTAACCCATCAGAAACCAGGGGTTCACCAAATCCCCTGGCAGTGTGGCAAAGCATGTATTGAGGAAACTGTACACATGGTAGAAGGAAGGTGCTGTGAATGCAGACACCTCACTGAATTACGCCAGACCACCAAATCAGTCATAACCAACCATAGTGTAGAAACTTATCATACTGTGGATTACAACAACACTACGATACTTAGGCAACCTTCCTCTTCCTAGGATTGCATGATTAACGGGGCCATTGAAATCACAGTATAAAATTTTTTATTCAACAAAGATAGTGACCAACAACTGAATCAGGCATGGAACCCTGCACTGAGCCTAGAAGAGGATAAGGTCTGCAGCTGAAAATGATAGCATGGACTCTAAAGGTCACAATTTGAAATCAGGTGCCACTATTCCCACTGCCACCACCACCATCACCCATCACCCCCACCCCCCACACACACACATGTAGTGAGTTTTTGCTGCTTGTCTTTGTGCTTGCCAAACCCTTGGCCAACAAGATCACTGGCTCTCTCCCCAACTAAGAACATTTGGAGCATTATGGGCAGGATCCTCCAACTGTCTTGGGATTTTCAAAATCTAATGCACCAGTTGGACAGAATTTGGCACAATATACCTCAGGTGGACATCCGGCAACCCTGTCAATCAATGCCAAGCCAAATAACTGATTGCAAAAGACCACAGGTAGATCAATGCACTATTGACTTGAAACTCTTTCTCTTGAATAAATCTCTCAATTTTTTTGAAATTCTAGTCATTTGTCTGTACATGTACATCTTATATACCGGTTTCTATCATGTTCGGATAATTTCTTTTTGGTGTACTGTTCTTTTTGTTTTAGAGTGTATCTGTTAACAACCATGTGCTTTAATGGAATATTCATGTTAACAATGACTCAAATCAGCCATCAACTGTTTTATTTTCCAAGGGCATTGGCACATTAACTAGCAACTGAATTTTACTACAAGTGTGTTATTCTTGCTCCCACTCTGTATTGCAGTATGGAATCATCTTTTGAAGAATCTTACCCTGCATCTCAACTACCAACAGAATGCAAAAATGGAAGTTAATTTAACATGTCATCTAAGGAAAAATAACACTAGGAGACAGCATTTTAGGAGATTAGCATTATGATTTAAGCACCTTCGTATGTCTGTAATATTACAAAGATACTTGTTAAATAAAGGCAGCTCATTAATATTTGATGGCCACTTACATGCTGGTAATTATGAAACCAGGCATCAAGCAGACCTACATGAAACTGAATGCAGAACTTATAATTATCAAATGACAGTACTGCAAATTGGGATCTTGATCTTCCTTAAGTTACCAAGAGAAGTTAATGCAATGGAAATGCCAAGAACTTTCATATGTACATTAAAAAGGGTTCTGCTGGAGTAAAGCTTTTACTTAGAAGTCAGGAATTACACAGCAACTTGTGTTTCCCACATACAAGTATGAAGTCAAGAGGACAATACAGAAATTTAAAAAAAATAAGAGGTCAGCAGGCACAGATAAGATTCCAGTCTCCCTTTTGAAGGTATGCATAGACAGCATACAAACCCCATTAACAAACAAAATAAATTAGTCTTTTAGTTCAAGTATTTTTTCAGAGTACATAATAAAGCACATGAGTTATGTAGGTACTTACTACAAAAATGTTATGGAGAGAGTTTAGAAAACTAAAGACCAATTTAGTACTGTTAATGTTCTCAAAAATAATTGAATCAACCAGGAAAGATAAACTAATGAGTTACATGAATAAACACAAACGTTTTCATGAAGCACAGTTTGGTTTATGAAGCAGAAGTACAATGTCAGCCATTAGAGAGTAACAGAGTTCACAGAAGTGGGACCTGATACTCTTGACAAGGATGTTTATATTACAGGCATTTCTAGATTTGTCCAGCAGTGGTGGCCATAAAATACTGCTAAACAAGCTACATGTATTAGGTGTAAGAGTGCCTGGCACAATTCTGTTTTTAATATACGCATCCTGGCAAAAAAAGTGAAGACCATAGAAGAGGAGGAGGAAATGAAATGAAATTTTATGGTTTGAGAGGTATATGATGTTATTTGAGTGATTTTTAAAAAAATGGAATCAAATTTATAAAGAGCTTGGCAGCATGATGTTGCATACACTCTGGCCTAGATGTGTGCATTGATTCAGTTATTAAGGGTGTCATGAAGTTGTTGTATCCCCCCCCCCCCCCCCCCCCCAAGGCAAGCTGGTTCCAAAATTGTTGCAACTTCCCTTTGGTATCCTGGACACTTGAACTGGGATTGAGTTGATATCTGAGCTGATTCCATACATGTTCTATTGGGGACAGATGTGTGAATCTTGCTGGCCACAGAAGTACCCCAGCATCAAGCAGACAGTTCATAGAGACACATGCCATGTGTGGACAAGAATTGTCCTGTTGAGAAATAGCACCATGATACTGTCACACAAGAGGTAACACATGAGGGGATACAATGTCCGTGATGTACCTTGCACCATCTGAGTTCCCTCAATCACTACCAGCCATGACCTGAAGTCATATCTGATGGCTCTCCACTCAATGACACCAGAAGTAGCACTGCTGTGCCTCCCCAAAACATTGGAAGCTTGCCCCCGTATGCACTTATGATTGTCATCTGGTGTAGCGGAGAATCACAATGCATTGCATAACACTATGTGACACTATTCATCAGTAGCCATACTTCCTGGTCATGGTTCCACTCCCAATGCTGCTGTTTGCATTGTGGTGTTAATGGCAGACTATGCATAGAATGATAATTTCCTACTACAGCAGCTGCTAGTCTCCGACCATTGGTGTGAGATCACACAGAATGTTGTATGGAGTCTATTACATGTTCTTGGATGGTAGATACAGATGTGAAGGGCTTGCAATGTGACGTGCATAATACAGCAATCCTCCCATTTGGTGGTCAGACACGGTCGACCAGTACCTTGATGGTAAGTATGCGTGCCACCATGTTCCCATGCAGTCCAAAAATGGGCCATGTCACATCTGCATGTTCCACAAATCTGGATACTGCATGATCTGACTAGCTGGGAAAATGGAGGCTCCTTTAAAACTCTATCAGCTGTTAATAATGCTGTCTCACACTAGTAAACAACATCTCCATGTCATTCACAGTGATCACACACCATCTGAAGCTTACAGTCCTTATATACACTACCAGAACTGTTAACAACACTAAACATAAACAACATTAATGCAGTTCGGTGTCAATGATAAAACACCAGAATTCCTATTACAACTAGCAAATAATACCCTGAAGGGTGTTTACAATTGGGCAGTACTTAATAAATTAACATTGAATATAAACAAAACAACCCTACAAATAGCAGACATTTCAGCATAAAGGAGGAAAACATTGAATTTACCAAAGAGAAATGAACAAAAAAACTCACGAGAACAGAGAATAAAGTTGTATAATAAATTGTCCCAGGTGATGAAAAACATTGCTAAAATACATATGTTTAAAAAGACAGCTAAAACATACTTCATAAATAATGCTTATTACTCAATTAAAACTTACTTAGCCAACTCAGAGTAATGTAGATGAAGATGATGTAGATGAAGATGGCGTCTGGTGTAGTAGGACTAATGAATCGCTCCATGAAAATTAATTGCGTAGTGTCTATAAAGTGTGTATTATGTAGTGAAATAGTACGTAAAGGAATAAAAATTTGTTCTACATTGCAAAAATGGTACCACACAGAATGTTTTGGTGTTACTAACTTTAATAATCCAAGTTGTGAGTGCGGGGTAACAACGTGTAACGGCCGACAGACTGCAGCCAAAATGTTTGCCGATGGACAAGACGAAAGTGTATTATGTTCTCTACAGCGTGATGTGGAAATCTGCGAACAGTATACAAATCTACTTAAGAAAATGATGAGAAGCCTTCTTAGCAACTCGGATAGTATTAACGACGATAACAGTGTATATGTTACACCTAATCCAGTGCATCGTAAACAGTGTGAAAACATGCTCCACTCAGCAATAAACGTACGTATCAGTGCACCTGAGGCAGGTGTGAATACAGGTAAAACCACGTACGGGGAAGAATATGTTACATCTAGTGCAGTGCGTCATAAACATTGTAAAAATATGTTTCATACAGCTGTAAACACAGCGATAAATACGCAGAGTGGAATAACAACAGGTAGGCCTACCGGTACTGTAAACCACACAAAGGAACATGCGCAAATTAATGCAGTGTTACATGCGCAAATTTCTGAATCAAATGTGTGTATATATTCTGACAGCCACGGACGTGGTCTTGCTGAAATCTTACGTGATAATTATCGTGTAAATGCAACCGCCATTGTAAAACCGAGGGCACCCATGTCTGAAATCACAACGAACATAAAAGTCGGGAATCGCCCCAGCTCAACTCAGTGTACAATTATAATAGGTGGAGCTAATGATGTCTACAGGAATGAACTTTACAAATCCACTAACAATTTGAAAGAAATTTTGAGCTTTGCTAGAACACCTGTAATTGTCGTTGGTATTCCCCATAGACACGATCTTATGACTACTTCTATTGTAAATAAAGAAATTATTAAGGCTAACAGACAGTTCAAGAAGATATGCAAAGCATTTCAGAACTCACATTTCATTAGTGTAGATTCACTGGAGAGAGAACATTATACCCAACATGGCCTGCATTTAAACAACAGGGGAAAGATTGTATTAGGACAAAAAATCCGAGACTTCCTTTGTTCACTAGGCAGATGCAAGAAAAGTGAGCACATTATTCTTCCACCTCCAGTAACCCAGTCTACAGCATCGTGTGTAGGACAACAATCACCATCTTCAACAGAAGCAGATCAGCCTACACTGCTGGCAGCTTCAACAACAGTACCTACTAAGGAAAGTGAGCCCACTATTCTTCTGCCTCCAGTAGCCCAGTCTACAGCATCTTCTCCAGTACTACAATCACCATCTTCAGTAGAAGCAGATCAACTTACATCACTAACACGTTCAACAACAGTACCAACTACCCGAGCAGAAGCAATGAAAACCACCCGCCCCTTAAGCAAAAGAAGAGTGTCACCACCAGGCCATCTCAAAGATTTTTTATTGGAGGCAGGCACCAATCAGCCAATGCGGTGAGCACTGCAACAGATGCCAAGCATAAAAAATTAGTAGTTTTGTATCAAAATGTACAGGGTATAATTAGTAAGATTCCAGATTTAGAAGTACTATTGCTTGATGAACTAAAGGATGTTTCAGTTTTATGTGTATGTGAACATTGGTTAAAAGAAAATCAAGCTTTTGCTGCCAGAATAACAGGATATGAAATGGTTAGTAGCTTCAGTAGAGAAACTTTTAAAGGGGGAGGAACATGCATTTATGTCAGACAAGGAATTGAATATAAAGAAATCAAGTTTAGTAAGATAAAAAACATTGAAAAAGTATTTGAATATTGCGTCTGCAAACTAACAGACCTTAAAATAATTATTGTGTGTGTATACCGTTCCCCATCAGGTAATTTTATGGAATTTTTGGACAGTGTTGAAAGTCTTTTTAGTGAGTTACGACATTCTACAGAAAACATTATTGTGCTTGGAGATTTCAATGTCAACTTCAAAATCAACTGTTTAAATGTTACAAAATTGACCAATGTCTTTTGTTCGCATAATTTAGCACCAACTATCTTTGAATACACTAGACATGGAAAGAACTCTTGAAACAATAATAGACCAAATATTTCTTGACTTACATAAACTAGACAATGTTGTAGAAGTGATTGACACTGGATTCTCTGATCATAAAGCACTAAAACTTAGTATAAATAATGTACTCTGTAAAAACTCTAGGCCAAGTGAGAAACACATCCACAGGAGATGTATTAATGAGGACAACATTAGGATTTTTAATTCCTTGTTAAAAAAATACAAGTTGGGATCTAGATAAACATGTTAGTATAGACATGAAGTTTGAGTCATTTCTAGCTGATTACAAACATAACTTTGAAATTGCTTTTCCCCTTAAGAAAATGAAAGTAAAAGGCAAAATTAACACATGGATAACACAGGGCATAAGAAAATCTGGAGAGCAACTCAGAATGTTAAGTAAATCAGCAAGGCAAAATCCTGCTTTGAAACAACGTGTTAAGTGTTAGAGGAAATTATACAAGAAAGTAATCACTGCAGCAAAAAAGTTAAATAGTGATTCATATATCAGTAGAAATAACGGCAACAAAAAAATGAAATCAGTTTGGAAAGTGATCAATAGTAACTTAGGAAGAAGCAAAGTAAGAAACAACATTGTTATTAAAACTGAGGACAAAACTATAAATGATCCATTAAAAATTGCCAATATATTCAACTGTCATTTTACAAGTGTAGTTCAAAACCTCATACAAACCCAAAGTAGTACAGACGTCAGTCACAACATCACATTGAATTCCAAAACTATGTTTTTGTATCCTGTAACAGTACATGAGGTAGAGCATGCCATCAGCAAACTAAAAAATAAATTATCCTGTGGCACCGATGGCATTCCAGACAAAATCATTAAACACAGCAGATATATTTCTCCTCTTCTTGTAGATATAATTAATGCATCTTTCAGTACTAGCACTTTCCCTAGAAAGCTGAAACAATCAATTATAAAACCATTATACAAAAATGGGGATCATTATGATGTAAAAAACTACAGGCCTTTATCAATGTTATCTTGTTTTTCAAAAATTATAGAAAGAGTAATGTATGGAAGACTCTCTACTTTCCTAAAAAAAAGTGGAATATTGGTCGATGAACAAAATGGCTTTCGAAAGAATAGATCAACTGAAACAGCCATATACAACTTTCTAAAACTTGTCCTAAATTCCATTGATAATAATGAAGTAAATTGTGGGGTCTTTTTAGATTTATCAAAGGCCTTTGACGTTATTGATCATAAACTACTGCTCGAAAAACTTAGTTGCTATGGACTCCGTGGTACTGCTCATGCATGGTTTAAGTCATATTTATCTGGCAGATCCCAGAAAATAGAAATAGTTCATGATGGAAAGTCATACTTTTCTGGTTATAAGGAACTTAGTTATGGGGTGCCCCAAGGTTTGGTGTTGGGACCCCTGTTGTTCTTGATCTTTATAAATGACTTGCCAAACTATTTAACACAAGCTGATTGTGTACTTTTTGCTGATGATACAAGTCTCTTTATTAAAGCTAAGAATGAGACTGACCTTAACAGCAAAATTGAAACAACAGCAGTTGAAGCAAGTAAATGGTTCAGGGACAACAGTTTATTTGTGAATGAGGGGAAAACATTATGGATGAATTACAGACATGTTTCAAATAATATAAAGCCCAATATAACTGTGAAGCTAGGCCAACAGAATATACTACAAACGCCAAATACAAAATTCTTAGGAATTTGGTTAGATGAGCATCTAAAATGGGACAAGCATATAGATGTGCTCAATAAAAAGTTAAGTAAATGTTGCTATGTATTTAGAATGCTCAAAAATTGCTGCAGTGATCAAACAGTATTGTGTACATATTATGCATTTATGCATAGTCTTTTGCGATATGGTGTCATATTTTGGGGCAATTCAAGTCAGGCAAAACGCTCCTTTATTATTCAAAAACGAGTGATAAGGATCATAAAAGGAGCTGCACCTAGAGATCCATTTAGGGAAATTTTCAAGGAATATAAAATCATGACTCTTCCATCCATTTACATCTATGAAAGTATATGCTTTCTGAAGTCTCACCCCCAGTTTTCTTCTTTAAACAGTGAGTTCCATGACTATACAACAAGACAGAGTAATGAACTTCACAGAGAAGTGCATAAGAAAGCCCAATACAACAAGAGTGCAATATACCACCCAAAAATTCTCTATAGTGCTCTTCCCTTAAAAATAAAAAGGATTCAGCAGCTGAGCAGTTTTAAAAGTGAACTCAAAAGAATGTTAATCAGTAATAGTTTTTACAGTGTTAGTGAATATATGAATTCTTCAGAAAGATAGCGTGCCTTCACCTATCTTATAAGTTACTCATATACAAACTTGTATTGTGGGGTAGACTCTTATGTACACACAAAAATTAATTAATCTGTCAATATAGAATGTTGTAATCATTGTTTCTTGTTGCTGTCTGTTATACACAAATATATGTAACTTATTTGTGCCCTATATTGTTACAAATTTATATCATGTAAGCTATAATTGTTTTGCCCATATATTTAATTCAGATTATTCACTGATAGTTTTCTCGTAATATGTTGTTACTCATATTTTTTCTGTATGTAACATATGACAAATCCCATATCATTGTACATGATAAAACGGGTGCTCAAACTGAAACTGAAATGGTTAATAATGAAAGAGGACAACTACTACACCTGGTCACATTACAATACATGATCACAATCTAATGTTTGTACAAAAAAATCATATGCCAAGATAAATAGTGCATGACAGTAATGCCTGGTCATTCTCCTCAGCTCAACATCTCATTCATCAAGGGGGATGGTGACTATCTCTTTCAGATGGGCTGAAGGGAGGATACAAAAACATCGGCGGGCCATAGTTGCATGTTTACAGGCCTGGAATTAGTTTTTCGAACAGACTGGAAGTAGTGTAAGGGGCGTAGCAACCTGATCATGTTCCAGTGATTGTCCATATTGTGTATGTGATAAACTTTGTTTTATTTTATAAGTTATCTTGTGCAAACTGTGCACATTCAAAAGAATACTGTGCAACAGTTATCTCCAAATAAGCTAGTGCAGTTTCAGGAGGATAGTGCGTCATCCATCCAGCCATTCTGATATTTGGTTTCCCAACATCAGTTCAAGTAAATGATGGGCTGTTTCCTTCATAGTGTCATGGCTGACCATCTATCCTATGCTTATATAATATACTTATGTATTATATGTGTATGTATAGCTTGAGTTATCTATCTATTTTCATGCTGAATTCAATACCATTGTGAGGTGACCCCTGGATGAATAAATAAATAAGAGGAAGCATCTTTTTCACAAAATAGCTGTAAGTGTTAACTTGTGTTATACATATTCAGTCGTGTGCTTATGATTGAGAAGCTGTATTTCACAAAAAATTGCTAAGAATGTAATGTATTAATTGTATACATTTATCCTACTGCATGACTTACATCCCACTGATTTTCACAACATAACATTACTTCATCTGGATTGTTAAAACAAGATGTATTCTTAATATTTAATTAGTAAACAAATTACCATCCTTCATGTAATCCATTTAATACTAAAAATTTATCTTTGACTTGTCCAGTGTCACGTGTACAAATATTGTGATTTCTTAGTCTGCCTCCATGGCTGAGTGGTCAGAGCAGCAGAATGCCGTGTGAGGGGCCAGGTTTGATTCCCAGCAAGGTTGGCGATTTTCTCCACTTGGGGACTTCATCATCATTTCATCCTCATCGACATGCAAGTCACTGAAGTGGTGTCAACTACAAAGACTTGCACAAGGCGAGTGGTCTACCTAGTGGGAGGCCCTAGATACAGCCACATTCGAGATTTCTTAGACCAATAAAATGCAATACACTGAAGTTATCTGGCAGCTCTTTCCCATGAGAACATCTAGAGAGATTTCTATTTAGAATTGCATTGTGCAGAATGTCCTGTTACTGTGTATGGATGTTTAAATACTGCTATCTTCCAGAAAAAAAAAATGGTTGTGCTACACTCAAAGAAAAAATAACTATAATTTTGGTGATGACTAAACTATACTAAATATTGTTTTCCCATCTTTATCATTAGTATGTTGCTGTTGTCACCAAACAGAGATACATACAATATAAGTGTGTGTTATCCATTAAGGCACTTCTCTGTGATGTACAATATGTAGTATTATGGGAGGAACAGTCACATGTACAGTGAACTATTACTGCTTTCTCAACAACTTACTTAATTTTTAAAAATTTTCTAAATGACTTAATATGAAACTTGTAGTAAAATTGTTTGAAAATTATTAATACCATATTTTTAAGACCCTATGTTCATTTCTCTTTCACAAACGCAAGAAAATTCATGAGTTAATCAATATTAGAGATTCTGAAATCGGATATTGGATTGTAAGGCATACCCAGACTCAAATCACAATTTAATAGTGATGAAGAGTGGCCCAAAGTTTAAGAGATTAGGCAGGAAGAATCAATGCACAAAGAAGTGGGATATGGAAGTACGAAGAAATGAAGAGATGGCTTAAAGTTCTCTATGACTATAGATATGGCAATAAGGAATAGCTCAGTAGGCAGTTCAGTTGAAGAGGAATGGACGTCTCTAAAAAGGGCAGTCAGAGAAGCTAGGAAGAAAAATATAAGTACAAAAAAGGTAAGTGCAAAGAAACCATGTGTAACAGAAGAAATACTTCAGTTGATTGATGAAAGAAGGAAGTACAAAAATGTTCAGGAAAATTCAGAAATAAAAGTCATTTAGGAATGAAATACATAGGAAGTGCAAGGGAGCTAAGGTGAAATGGCTACCTGAAAAATGTGAAGCTATCGAAAAAGAAATTACTTTCAGCAGGACTGACTCAGTATATAGAAAAGTCAAACCAACCTTACCTGAAACTAAAAGCAAGGTTGTTAACATTAAGATCGCTATGGAAATTTCACTGTTAAATACAGAGGAGAGAATGGATAGGTGGAAAAAGTGCATTGAAGGGCTCTATGAAGGGGAAGACTTGTCCGATGAAGTGATAGAACAAGAAACAGAGTTCAGAAACACGAGTCGATATAGAAGAGATATGGGATCCAGTATTAGAATCAAAATTTAAAAGCACTTTAGGATACTCAAGATTGAATAAGGCAGAAGAGATATACAACATTCCATTAGAATTTCATAAATCATTAGGGGAAGTGGCAACAAAACAACTATTCGCATTGGTGTGTAGAATGTATGAATCTGGTGATATACTATCTGACTTTGGGAAAAATATCATCCACACAGTTCCAAAGATCGCAAGAGCTAACAAGTACAGGAATTAACAGACAGTCAGCTTAATGGCTCATTTATCTAAGTTGCTGACAAGAATAATACACACAATAATGGAAAAAAAAATAGAGGATGTGTTAGATGATGATCAGTTTGTATTTAGGAAAGGTAAAGGCAGCAGAGAGACAGTTCTGAAATTGCGATTGATAATGGAAGTCAATGTTATAACCTTTAATCACTAATAAATTGCGTGGATATACAAAAGTAGAAACACTAGCGGGTTACATGTTACTAACTCCGTATCTGTCATTCGACTGCCGTGCTGTGATATGCGGCCGGCGCCGTTCATAGGCAGGTGGTGCTCCCGCGCTCGGCCGAGCTGCGGAGCGCCTCTATCGCCGTGTTCGCGTACTAACGTAGCGGCACTTTTGAATGTCGTGGCACTGTCACAACACTTTTCCCCCCTTGAAAAAAAAACACTCCCTTCCTTGGAGACACGGACAGTGCGGAGACATCCATAGCCTCTTGGGAGGCCCCGAGAAGATCCCGCGGAGAAACACGAGAGTATGGTCGAAAATGTCCAGGACGGAAGCATGCGCGTGGAACGTGCCTCCTGGACGAGATGATGGGTGAAAACTCCGGAGCGGCATCCATAGGCGTCGTGGACCTGGGGGTGTACTCCAGCGAGATGGGTCCCGGAGAAGGCGGCGTCGCGACTGGGGCCAGTTCCGGCGTACTCAGAAGCGGTAGCGACGGCGGTGGCAGAAACACGCCCGGAGGATCGGCAGCAGCGACAGGACTGGCTTCTCGGGCTGGCGGAGACGAAAGAAGGGGCGGTGGTACCGGCGTGGCCACCACTCGTGGGCGCATCTGGTCGTAATGGCGAACAACCATGCCGTCGTCCGTACGTATTTCACAAAGCCGGCGGCCGCGAAGAGCCTGGGCCACCCCTGGAATCCATTTAGGGCGAGATCCATACCCCCGTGCCCACACGTCGGCGCCCACCGGGTATTTTCCCGCACTAGGGGGCACAGTACAAGGCCTGACAGGGTGAAGCAGGTGCAGTAGAGTGCACGGTTGGCGGCCATGCAAGAGTTCAGCAGGGCTGCGATCACCCAGAGGCGTGAAGCGATAAGAACTCAGAAATTGCAACAGAGTGTCATCTGTGGAAAAATCACTAAGGAATTTTTTCATTTGGCTTTTGAAAGTGCGGACAAGGCGCTCGACCTCCCCATTCGATTGCAGATGGAAGGGCGGTGCTGTAACATGATGAATCCCTTGTCCAGTACAAAAATCACGGAAGGCCTGCGAAGAGAACTGAGGGCCATTGTCCGTGACAATCGTGGATGGAAGACCTTCTAGCGCAAAGATTTTGGACAAAGCCAGCATCGTCGCCGCAGTGGTGGGCGACGGACATCGAACAACAAACGGAAACTTTGAGAAGGCGTCAATCAACAGTAGCCAATAAGTGCCGAGGAAGGGGCCGGCAAAATCAGCGTGCACCCGTTCCCACGGCTGCGCCGGATCAGGCCACGGAGAGGGCAGAGTACGAGGCGCAGCCAGTTGTTGAACACACTGATCACACGCAGCGACCATGTGGGTGATGTCCGAATCAATACCGGGCCAATAAACGTGCCTGCGGGCCAGGGACTTAGTCCGAGAAATCCCCCAATGGCCCTCATGCAATAGTTTGAGAACATCTTTGCGAAGAGAGGCGGGCACCACAACCCGTGGAGATGCGCCCTCTGTGGCCAGAAGAACAACACCCTCACTAACAGACAGACGAAGGCGCAAGGCATGGTAGTTGCGAAGGGGATCCGATGCCCGCCCCTTGGTCCTGTCCGGCCAACCCTGCTGAACAAAACCGATCACCTGAAGCAGGACCGGGTCCCGCGCAGTAGCCAACGCGACCTGTGAACCTGTAAGTGGAAAACCCTCGACCGCACGACGTTCTTCCTCATCAATGTGGAAACAGAGTAGTTCATCTCGATCGAAAACCAGGTCGGGGCCCATCAGCAAACGCGACAACGCGTCAGCGTTGGCGTGCTGGGCCGTGGGGCGATTGTGAATCTCATAGTGAAAACGAGACAAGTATAAGGCCCAACGTTGCAGGCGGTGAGCTGCCTTATCCGGAAGCGACGCCGAGGGGCTGAACAGAGAGACCAGCGGCTTGGGGTCGGTGATGAGGTGAAACTTAGAACCATACAAAAAAACGCTGAACTTTTTTAGAGCATAAATGATAGCGAGCGCCTCCTTTTTGATTTGAGAGTAACGCCGTTGGGCATCGTTGAGGGTCTTGGAAGCGTAGGCGATGGGTCGTTCCGACCCATCCTCATACCGATGGGCGAGAACAGCCCCTAGGCCATACTGTGACGCGTCAGTCGCCAGAACCAAGTGCTGACCCGGACGGAATGTGGCAAGACAAGGCGCCGACTGCAAATGAGCCTTCAGGCGGACAAAAGCCTGCTCACACTCGGCGGACCAACAGAAAGGAACGTTTTTGCGTAACAGCTGATGCAGAGGATGAGCCACCGCCACCGCGGAGGGAATGAATTTGTGATAATAAGCAACCTTGCCTAGAAACGCCTGAAGTTCTTTGACCGTAGACGGCCGGGGTAGAGCGGTAGTGGCCGCAACGTGCTGTCATAGAGGACGTATACCCTCACGGGACAAGTGGAAACCAAGATACACAACGGAGGTTTGGAAGAACTGTGACTTGTCCAGATTGCACTTCAACCCAGCTGAATGCAGAACCCGAAACAGTGAACGCAAATTGCGAAGGTGCTCCTCAGTGGAGGCCCCCGTGACAACAATGTCATCCAGGTAGTTGATGCAGCCGGGAACGGAAGCCGTGAGCTGTTCCAAAAACCGCTGAAAAATGGCCGGCGCGCTAGCGACGCCAAATGGTAACCGCTGGTACTGATACAACCCACAAGGAGTGTTGATGACGAGAAATTCCTTGGAAGATGCATCCAACAGCAACTGATGGTACGCCTCCGATAAGTCAAGTTTGGAAAATAACTGGCCCCCAGCGAGCTTGGGAAATAACTCCTCAGGACGGGGAAGAGGATAAGTGTCAATGAGGCTTTGAGCGTTGATAGTGGCTTTAAAATCACCACACAATCGCAGACTCCCGTTTGGTTTAGAAACCACCACGATGGGTGATGCCCATTCGCTGGAGGTAACAGGAGGGAGAATCCCCGAAGCTGTTAACCTGTCTATCTCAGCTTTGACAGGTGCACGCAACACCATCGGAATAGGGCGTGCCCGGAAAAACTTAGGGCGAGCCGTAGGTTTAAGAGTAATGTGGGCTTCAAAATCCTTGGCCCGACCCAGACCAGCAGAGAACACGGACGAGAATTCAGAACACAAGCCATCCAGCTGTTGATATGGAATGTCCTCAGATATGAGGTGCACATCATCATCAATGGAGAACCCGAACAACTGGAAAGCATCATCACCGAACAGGTTTTCAGTGCCCGCATGATCCACCACATAAAACGTGAGGGGCCTAACAACAGACTTGTAGGCAGTGGAAGCATCAAACTGGCCAACTATAGGAATTTTCTGCTTATTATAAGCTCGTAGATTTCGCGTAACTGGAGACGAGGGAGGGGAGCCCAACTCCAAATACGTGCGAGAATTAATGAGAGTTACTGCAGAGCCAGTGTCCACTTGCATGCGAAGGTCTTTATCCAGAACACGAACAGTAACAAACAACTTATTCGTTTGAGAAAGCACACAGTTAACATCCATGTCCGATGCCTCGTCCTCGTCGACAGGAACTTTAGGGGACTGACACACAGAAGCAATGTGGCCTTTTTTCCGACATGAATTACACGTGGCCCAACGTTTTGGACACGCGGCTCTGTCATGCTGTACGAAACAACATGGTCAAGAAGGAAGGGCGGAACGAACCTGCTTCTGTGGTTGCTGTTTTCGCTGCGAGCGTGGCGGCCCAACGCGACGTTGTTGATGCGAGTGCACCGCCGCCACGTCGTCGTTTCCCTGTGAAACAGGCAAATTGTCCGCGTCGAAAGTGGTTTGTACAGCGCCTACATCACACCACGCGTCTATTTGCACACCAGCAGCGTGAGACACTTCAAACGATTAAGCGATGCTGAGAACTTCCGACAACGACGGGTTTGGCAATTGTAAGGCACGTTGCCGAACTTCTTTATCAGGAGCAAGCCGTAAAATAACGTCCCTAACCATTGAATCAGCGTAAGACTCATGATGAGTGTCCGTGACAAACTGACATTTCCGACTCAGACCGTGTAGTTCCGCCACCCAAGCCCAGTAAGATTGATGGGGCTGTTTACGACACCTGTAGAACGCCACGCGGGCGGCAACGACATGGGTGTTTTTTCGGTAATAGTTAGACAATAAGTCACACATTTCTTGGAATGACAGAGAGGCAGGTTCCCGCAGAGGGGCTAACTGAGATAGCAGCTGATAGATCCGTGGGGAAATCCAAGAGAGAAATAACGACTTACACATAGGAGCGTCGACAACGCCGAAAGCCAAGAAGTGTTGCCGCAAACACTTCTCATAATCCTCCCAGTCTTCAGCGGCCTCGTCATAAGGAGGGAATGGAGGCGGAGAAGAGGAAGACAGACGATGAGTCAGCGACGTCGACAACGCCTCAATAGCAGCCGTCAGCTGTGTTTGTTGTTCAATAAGCGCGTGCATAAGCTGTTCCATGTCTGCCCCGACACGAACACACAATTCCACAACGCAGGAAAAAAAATATCCGACCTCGTCGCCAAAAAGTGTTATAACTTTTAATCACTAATAAATTGCGTGGATATACAAAAGTAGAAACACTAGCGGGTTACATGTTACTAACTCCGTATCTGTCATTCGACTGCCGTGCCGTGACATGCGGCCGGCGCCGTTCATAGCCAGGTGGCGCTCCCGCACTCGGCCGAGCTGCGGAGCGCCTCTATCGCCATGTTCACGTACTAACGTAGCGGCACTTTTGAATGTCGTGGCACTGTCACAACAGTCAAACTAAAGAAAAATTAAGACACGTTCACAGTGTTTGTTGACCTGGAAAAAGCTTTCAAGAACATAAAATGGTGCAAAATGTTCAAAATTCTGAGAAAAATTGTGGTAAGCTATAGGGAAAGATAGCCAATGGCCTTGCCACAGTGGTAACACCGGTTCCCATCAGATCACAGAAGTTAAGCACTGTCGAGCTGGGTTAGCACTTGGATGGGTGACCATTTGGTCTGCCGAGCACTGTTGGCAAGCGGAGTGCACTCAGCCCTTGTCAGGCAAGCTGAGGATCTATTGTGCACTGACATATGGCTAGGAGAGAAGTGCTGACCACATGTCCCTCCATATCCACATCCAGTGACACCAGTGGTCTGAAGATGACATGGCGGCCGGTTGGTACCATTGGGTCTTCATGGCCTGTTTGGGCAGAATTTAGGTTTTTTGTAGGGAAAGGTGGTTAATATGCAATATGTACAAGAGCCATGAGGGGACAATAGGAGTGGGAGAACAAGAATGATGCACTCAGATTAAAAAGGTTGTAAGACAGGGATGTAGTCTTTAGTCCCTGCTGTTAAATCTTTACATCAAAGAAGCAATGGCGGAAATAAAAGTGAGTTTCAAGGATGGAATTAAAATTCGAGGTGAAAGGATACCAATGATAAGATTCACTGATGACATGGGTGTCCTCAGTGAAAGTGAAGAAGAATTACAGGTTCTGCTGAATGGAATGAACAGTCTAATGAGCACAGAATATGGATTGAAAATAAATTGAAGAAAGACCAAAGTAATTAGAAGTAGCAGAAATAAGAACAGTGAGAAACTTAACATCAGGACTGGTGATCTTGAAATAAATGAAAGCTAGGGAATTCTGCAATCTAGGCAGCAAAAGCTCCATGACAGATGGAGCAAGGAGGGCATAAAAAGCAGACTAGCACTGGCAAAAACAGCATTCCTGGTGAAGAAAAGTCTACTAGTGGCAAACATAGGCCTTAATTTGAGGAAGAATTTTCTGAGAATGTATGTTTGTAGCACAGCATTGTGTGGTAGTGAAACACTGGGAATGAATAGAATCGAAGCATTTGAGATGTACTACAGAAAAATGCTGAAAATTAGGTGGACCGATAAGGTAAGCAGTAAAGAGTCATCTGTAGAATCAACAAGGAATGGAATGTAGCCTATGGAAAACATTGACAAGATGTTAACAAATAATCACAGTTTAAAAACAAGGAAGTGTATTATAATTGTTCAACTGACTTGACCTATATCACAGTGAGAGGTTGCAATTGTGCACTATAGAAGGTGTATCGACTGAGTACAGCTGGGTGCAACTACTAGTGAAGTGGTTAGTTGATTTTTCAACAGACAGTGCAGTAATGTAAGCATATTTCAAATCATTAAAACTTATTAACTTAATTTATACGGCTGAAAGCAAGGGGAAACTACAGCCGTAATTTTTCCCGAAGGCATACAGCTTTACTGTATGGTTACATGATGATGGCTTCCTCTTGGGTAAAATATTCCGGAGGTAAAATAGTCCCCCATTCGGATCTCCGGGCGGGGACTACTCAAGAGGACGTTGTTATCAGGAGAAAGAAAACTGGCGTTCTACGGATCGGAGAGTAGAATGTCAGATCCCTTAATCGAGCAGGTAGGTTAGAAAATTTAAAAAGGTAAATGGATAGTTTAAAGTTAGATATAGTGGGAATTAGTGAAGTTCGGTAGCAGGAGGAACAAGACTTTTGGTCAGGTGAATACAGGGTTATAAATACAAAATCAAATAGGGGTAATGCAGGAGTAGTTTTAATAATGAATAAAAAATAGGAGTGCGGGTAAGCTACTACAAACAGCATAGTGAACGCATTATTGTGGCCAAGACAGACACGAAGCCCACACCTACTACAGTAGTACAAGTTTATATGCCAACTAGCTCAGCAGATGATGAAGAAATTGATGAAATGTATGATGAGATAAAAGAAATTATTCAAATAGTGAAGGGAGATGAAAATTTAATAGTTATGGGTGACTGGAATTCGAGTGTAGGAAAAGGAAGAGAAGGAAACATAGTAGGTGAATATGGATTGGGGGTAAGAAATGAAAGAGGAAGCCGTCTGTTAGAATTTTGCACAGAGCATAACTTAATCATAGCTAACACTTGGTTCAAGAATCATAAAAGAAGGTTGTATACATGGAAGAATCCTGGAGATACTAAAAGGTATCAGATAGATTATATAATGGTAAGACAGAGATTTAGGAACCAGGTTTTAAACTGTAAGACATTTCCAGGGGCAGATGTGGACTTTGACCACAATCTATTGGTTATGAACTGTAGATTAAAACTGAAGAACCTGCAAAAAGGTGGGAATTTAAGGAGATGGGACCAGGATAAACTGACTAAACCAGAGGTTGTGCAGAGTTTCAGGGAGAGCATAAGGGAACAATTGACAGCAGTGGGGGAAAGAAGTACAGTAGAAGAAGAATGGGTAGCTCTGAGGGATGAAGTAGTGAAGGCAGCAGAGGATCAAGTAGGTAAAAAGATGAGAGCTAGTAGAAATCCTTGGGTAACAGAAGAAATATTGAATTTAATTGATGAAAGGAGGTAACACAAAAACGCAATAAATGAAGCAGGCAAAAAGGAATACGAACGTCTCAAAAATGAGGTCGACAGGAAGTGCAAAATGGCTAAGCAGTCATGGCTAGAGGACAAATGTAAGGATGTAGACGATTATCTCACTAGGGGTAAGATAGATACTGCCTACAGGAAAATTAAAGAGACCTTTGGAGAAAAGAGAACCACTTGTATGAATATCAAGAGCTCAGATGGAAACCCAGTTCTAAGCAAAGAAGGGAAAGCAGAAAGGTGGAAGGAGTATATAGAGGGCCTATACAAGGGTGATGTTCTTGAGGACAATATTGTAGAAATGGAAGAGAATGTAGATGAAGATGAAATGGGAGATACGATACTGCGTGAAGAGTTTGACAGAGCACTGAAAGACCTGAGCTGAAACAAGACCCCGGGAGTAGACAACATTCCATTAGAACTACTGACGGCCTTGGGAGAGCCAGTCCTGACAGAACTCTACCATCTGGTGAGCAAGATGTTTGAGACAGGCAAAGTACCCTCAGACTTCAAGAAGAATATAATAATTCCAATCCCAAAGAAAGTAGGTGTTAACAGGTGTGACAGTTACCGAACTATCAGTTTAATAAGCCACAGCTGCAAAATACTAACGCGAATTATTTAGAGACGAATGGAAAAACTGGTAGAAGCCGACCTCGGGGAAGATCAGTTTGGATTCCGTAGAAATGTTGGAACACGTGAGGCAATACTGACCTTACGACTTATCTTAGAAGAAAGATTAAGGAAAGGCAATCCTAAGTTTCTAGCATTTGTAGACTTAGAGAAAGCTTTTGACAATGTTGACTGGAATACTCTCTTTCAAATTCTAAAGGTGGCAGGGGTAAAATACAGGGAGCGAAAGGCTATTTACAATTTGTACAGAAAGCAGATGGCAGTTATAAGAGTCGAGGGCCATGAAAGGGAAGCAGTGGTTGGAAAGGGAGTGAGACAGGGTTGTAGGCTCTCCCCAATGTTATTCAATCTGTATATTGAGCAAGCAGTAAAGGAAACAAAAGGAAAATTTGGAGTAGGTATTAAAATCCATGGAGAAGAAATAAAATCTTTGAGGTTCGCCGATGACATTGTAATTCTGTCAGAGACAGCAAAGGACTTGGAAGAGCAGTTGAAGGGAATGGACAGTGTCTTGAAAGGAGGATATAAGATGAACATCAACAAAAGCAAAACGAGGATAATGGAATGTAGTCGAATTAAGTCGGGTGATGCTGAGGGAATTAGTTTAGGAAATGAGACACTTAAAGTAGTAAAGGAGTTTTGCTATTTGGGGAGTAAAATAACTGATGATGGTCGAAGTAGAGAGGATATAAAATGTTGGCTGGCAATGGCAAGGAAAGCGTTTCTGAAGAAGAGAAATTTGTTAACATCGAGTATAGATTTGTCAGGAAGTCGGTTCTGAAAGTATTTGTATGGAGTGTATCTATGTATGGAAGTGAAACATGGACGATAAATAGTTTGGACAAGAAGAGTATAGAAGCTTTCGAAATGTGGTGCTACAGAAGAATGCTGAAGATTAGATGGGTAGATCACATAACTAATGAGGAGGTATTGAATAGAATTGGGGAGAAGAGGAGTTTGTGGCACAACTTAACTATAAGAAGGGATCGGTTGGTAGGACATGTTCTGAGGCGTCAAGGGATCACCAATTTAGTATTGGAGGGCAGCGTGGAGGGTAAAAATCATAGAGGGAGACCAAGAGATGAATACACCAAGCAGATTCAGAAGGATGTAGGTTGCAGTAAGTACTGGGAGATGAAGAAACTTGCACAGGATAGGGTAGCATGGAGAGCTGTATCAAACCAGTCTCAGGACTGAAGACAACTTAATTTATAGACTTTTCCAGATCTTTATTTATATTTATATTGCGACCTGTTCAATTGCAAAACTGATTTATTGCGCATCACAGTGAGAGCTCACAAGTATGTAGCGTGAAACGCACAAATAATTAAATAGGAAAACTGGCATACAAGCAACCAAAGTGGCTAAATAGCACATAACATTTACTTCAGAATGTAGATGTCTAACTACTATAATTTTGGTAGTGCGCTGGAATGAGACAGAAAGTATGTGTAGAGGGAACTCTCTATTGTAGCACAATGCAATAAAGTATTTTCATGTTCCCTTTATGGGAGCAATACAGAGGGAATGACTATTTACATATCTTCATGTGGGCTGTTTTATTTTTTTTTTAATTTTGTAGATACCTCTTCATCATGAGATATTTAATGGCTTTCTGCCAGTTGTAAATATCCCCCGTTTGCCCAATGCAATATGGGTCCCCAATGATTGTCCTGCATTCAAGTATGTGCTGTACAACTGTTTGGTATGCAATCTCTTTTGTATACAAACTATAGTTTCCTAGTATTCTAATAATTAATTGTTGTGTGCCTTTCTTACTCATCACTGAGCCAATTTACTTGTTCTACTTTATACCTCCCACACTGCAACAAAATTAGATAAGATATGGCAGAATTATGATAGAATCTGTCTTTCTGTCACAAAGGTAGCTGCATTATCAATATTCACTCTTGTACAGGATGCTGGGTTTGTTGTGGGCAGGATGGAAGAGGTGGTTCTGTCAGCAGTGTTTGACTGATATAAATACAATGAAAATATGTGTATTTATTGCAGTGATTCAATTTACAATGGGACCCTTCAAGATAAATGGAATTACATCGATGTCAGTCATTTTGCCAACTGTGGTGGGTGGTAAAAATTAAGAGATATTCAAAAGGAACAGTGATATTACAGGGCAAATTCAGGAGAATAGAGTTTTGCATGTTATAAGAGACACAAAGCCAGATTGACTCAAGCTGTCTAACCTGTAGGAGTTGCTTTCTACAAGAGAGTGAGATTCACAAGTGACTCTCTGCAGACAGATGCATGAGACAGTCACATGGCCTCTCTCCTATGCCTCCTAATTGGTTATGTAAGAATAAAGTGCAATGCTGCATCTTTGTACAGCTTCTGTACTACGCTTGGAGTTTGGTGCATTAATTCAGCACTGACACATGTAGCAAACTGCTCGATCCAAGTGTGCAAAATGAAATCTTATGAGAAATGAAAAGATAGTAAAACTATTGATTTGTAGGGGTCAGCATCAATACTAACAAGCACAGTGTTCCCATATCTGTGTGATGTGCAGTAATTACTGAATGGTAACCTTTTGCTTTCCATATTACATATACATTATTGAAGTTTCACCTCTTTGCAAAATGATTTCAATTTCAGAACTGAGTTGTAATGCTAAATTTTTAGCTATTAATTAAGTCTAGTGTTTTTCGATACACTAAACTGAAAATATCATTGCAAACGTGGGAGTTATAAGGTGACTGAAATGGCAGGCAATGAAGTTATGTAATGACCTACATCCGGGAAGTAAGAGGGTATCACACTTGACCTTAGGTCAACTGATAAGTGCAAAACAGTTCAGTGTATGGCATACAGTTTGGGAAGTTCCACATTTTTGCAAGAGGCTCACACAGTGAAATTAGCATTATACATGCCTTCCTAATGATGTGAAGGCATGCATGTTAAATAACTGAGTATGAAGGATAGTGGACACATGAATAGAGGCATTGAAATAAGTTTAGTTTTGCATGATGGGCAGACATGTATATACCACTAGTAGCATGTATTGTTTTTGATGATGTCACATAATTGTTTCTTCCATTGGATTTTCATCATAAGGAGTTTCGGCTCGCTGCTAAACACAACACACAGCACAGATCTGAAAATTAGTTGCTGTTGCAAAACCCTAAAACTGTACAACAGGCTCCCATAGGAAATTAAATGTGTAAATGATATTCATACCTTTTGCCAAAAGCTATGGACATATTTATTAAGTAAAAGTTGTTACTCTGTAAATGAATATTTAGAGTAATACAGATAGCCCATTAATGTTCATGAATACCTGATACATTAACCAATAAATACTATATGGCATGATTATAAATATGGTAAGGCTTATTATACGAACTGTAAAAATCGTAAGAATCCATGTTATTTTTATTTAATTAAAAACATTTTATCAACAACTGAGGACATTCATAGACTTTGGCGTTCTATGGATGAATAAATGTATAAATTAATCAATGAGTAGCTGATGTTTTCAGAATTATGTAACTGCCAACTTGATACTAATAAATCCATTCTGACAACAGCTCTTAGGAAGTGTACATATTTCGAATTTCCTTTCGCCTTTCATTTCTTGAATTTTATAAACTTGAATTTCCCGCTGAAGATGTACGCTATTAAGATTCCGAAAAATTTCATTAGTTGTTCAATATCACCTTAGCTGAGCTACAAATCGAACTTGTGTAATTAAAGGGGAGGGGACAAGTAACATCATAAAGATTAAAAAATGTATAAGGCACACAACAATAAGCCTACTACAAATGACAACAATACCAGAACAAAGCCTACCATAGAAGACATCCACTGAATTGATTCATACGTGGTAATATGGGAACTCGAAATTTTTTCTCTAAACTTTAGAAATATACGTCAAAGGACTATAAAGAATAATCTCTATAACCAACTGATTCTCAGTCGTCGAAACTATTTAACAAGTTGTCGCACCAGAGATGTATGTTCATTCTGGGCACGGCCGTGTTCTGTGGCATTATAAAAATTTAACTTTGCTTTATCGTCGCGGATAATGTGTCACTTTTGGTTCTTATAAAAAAGAACGTTTTGTTATTTAGGCCCACGCAGTAGTAAACATATCGGTTTTGTGAATTCAATGTGTTTGATCGGAGGTTTGTCCGAGTGAATTAAATTTTGACACTGAATTTCTGCAGCCGTCATATTTCGTTGGTCTTTTGTAGAAAATCTTCTTTGCCGTTTCGAACTAAGTGCAATAAGTTTGATTTACGTTCAAATTTACACAAAGATGGATGAAATGAAAATTTATAGTATCTAAAAATTTGTCTGCAAGGACTTCCAACTGTGGAAACATCAGTAGGTACGGTAATTATTTTTCATGCTGAAAGTGTTATTGATATCGTGGAGGGGAAACCGATGCGAAATGAAGCTTATGAGAGTCAAACAGCGTGGGACGACTTAAAAATGAAGGCGACGTTCATTCTATCTACTGCGATGGAATTTGACCAAGTTCAATGTTTCATGGCGTGCACATATCTAACTGAAAAATGGGCCAGACTAAAGACTACTCGCGTCCGGCCATCCTGATTTAGGTTTTCCGTGATTTCCCTAAATCGCTCCAGGCAAATGCCGGGATGGTTCCTTTGAAAGGGCACGGCCGACTTCCTTCCCCATCCTTCCCTAATCCGATGAGACTGATGACCACGCAGTCTGGTCTCCTTCCCCAAAACAACCCCCAACCCAACCAAAGACTACTCATGATCAGCGATCAGCAGTTAATAAAATAAAATGAAGCAGAAACTTTTTTTATTACAGAATGTCGCCAACAGACACTCTCGCACAACACATAAGCCAAGTTGAATATTAGGTATAAGTGTTAGCTGATATTAGTGAATCAGTTAAGGCGGCTACGCATGTAACAGCATGCCTGACAAGCATAAATGCACAAGCATGCTTGGGCAAGTATGCTTCAGTATGTGTTGGATAAATTTGTGCAAGAAGCTTCATGCTTGATCGAATGCCGATTATGCTTGCTTGTGCAAGATTAAGTGCGTGTATAAAGAAATGGGAGGCTTGTGCAAGCATTCGTCAGTGATTTGATTTGATTTGATTTTTATTTGGTCGTGATGTACTGAGGTTGAATGGTAATTTAGGACAAGTCAAAGAATCCAGTATTACATGGAGAATGATAGAGGAAAAACAGCAATACTGTGAGACAGTGTGCATAGTGTATATGCCACGAATTGTAAGATGGAAATGATATTTTCGTTTTTTAGCCATTTTTCACTCCATATACCACATTCCCTCTTTTGTCTTTTTCCCATCAATAGCAAAAACGCTGACCAAACCAGTGCATTGCCGTCTGAGCTAGAAATTTTGTGGTAACCAACCCGACGCTTGTACAAGCCTTCGTGATCTGTCTGGAGGTGCTAGCGATTTGAGCATGCTTGCACAAACACTCTTGCCTATGCAAGCTTCTCGAACATCCAGGTATGTGTGGGGCCGCTTTCACAGAAATTGATAAAATGGCTAAAATTTTGGATAGTCAGCCAGGAAAATTTGGAAATTTTTGGTATGCTTCAGACTGATGTGCTGAAGGTTTGTTATCACTTCTTCCTGAGGTACTAAAGTTCTATTTTGCGCTCACCCGGCGTAGAATTCTCCCAGCGTAGGTGAGCGGATGTGACGGCAGGTCAGCACAGGTGAACAGCAGCTGCTGCCGGCGGCGTCGGATGTAGGCTGGTTTCCACATCTGCGTCGCCGCAACGCGTGTGAGAGCTGTATACTCCCGACACCATATCTTCTTAGTCGCATAGTTCTACGCGTAGCTCTTCTTAGTCTAATACGTCGAGATCTTCTCTCCGATTTTTCACGTTGTGGCTTTCTTACCTCTTATCCCTTATTTGCATTTACAAACTTCCTCCCGCGGATACTCTGGTATAATCCACTTTCTCTTTATGGTTATGCTCGGTTGCTACAGCAACCCTTGACAGCTTTTTCTCTCGTTTTCGTCTCAAAATTCCTGTATTCTTGGGTCCTTTCACACTGATCGCCTCGTTCCAACGGTTTTGTGACGGCTTTTTTAATAGACCTTCTCTTCTAAAACTGTGCTCTTTCGGCAACACCGTCGGGATATTTGGACTCCATGCGCAATAACAAATTCGCACTTTCAATGTAAACATTAGAGTTCGCGTAAGTAACTCGTATTGTCTCACATTAGAAACAGATTTATGCCTATTTAGAAAAGAGTTGGCTTTAAAGCCATGTCTCTACTACAAACATGTCGTAAAATATGTCTTACCTCCAGCAAGTCCAAAATAAAAGTTTTTTCACAATTCAGAATCTCAATTGTTCTTTTGTAACTAACAATAGTCGCAGTTACAAACAGCACAGAATAACACAGAAGTTCTTTGGTTCTTCCGTGTGATTTCACTACTACTTCCATGGTTCGCCCGACAAGTACTTGTCGGTGCCGCCGTGTCGACCTTACGTTCACGACTGATTCCACACCAGCACACACAGACAGGTGATGCGCAGTAGACAGGGCTCCTTTCTCCCACTCACATCTAAAATATCGTGTGTTCGAGACGGTGGGAGGCCAAGTGGTTCAAGAATTTAGCGGAAATTCTCGAAAAACTACGATTGCTGATCACCATGCAGTGCAAATTCAGCTGGAGGCTAATGAGATGCCCTTTGTCACTAAAAAGAAACTATATGTAACCAAAAGAATTATGTATAATGACAACATCACTAGACTGAACGACATGGTGGCACATATACCACGGTTTGAGAATTACAGCTGTTCATATGATAGCTTTGCTGCTGACTTCTGCTACTGTTTTGATGCCACATGCCCAGTTGTACCCACAAAGTTAAACAAACTAATAATATAAACAAAAGTATCTGGATAAATAATGATATCATAGAAACAAGGAAAAAACTAAAATTATTGTATAGAGCAATGTGTTGAGTAATAGACAAAATCTGAAGCTGAAGGAGGCCTTCCAAATTTGTTAAGAATATTATAAAGATTTACTAATACAGACGAGGAGCAACTATATTGCAAAAAAAGCCCCTGGCTTCACACAATGTTTCTATTGGCATCTGGGGAGTGATAAACAATTTCAGAACAGGCAGAGACAAATCCTGTATGGATTTTATTATTGACCACAGTGCGACAGTTGTAAAAGATCAATTTGAAATTGCTGGTATGTTAAATGAATATTTTTCTTCATAAGGGGAAGCTATTAGTGACAAATATGATAACCTGCGGTAAAATTTTAAAGACAATCCCTCTGAGCATAGCATATATCTAGCCCCCACAAATAACCAAGCCATAATTAAAATCATTAGCTCTTTAAAATCTTCCAGATCCACAGTGTATGATCGCCTCAGTATTAATATATTAAAACAGAGTAGGAAAGATGTCTGTGTGCCTCTGTCTGCAGCAGTAAATATCATAATCGAATAAGGCACCTTCTCAGACAGACTAAAAATAGCCCAGGTAACAGCAAGCTTCAAAAATGGTGATAAACTCAAAATTCAAAACTACAGACCAATCTCAAGACATCCTGTCTTTTCCAAAATATTTGAAAAGTCATACATAACAGAATTATAAACTTTCTCCAGACTTACAACCTAATGTTTGAAAATCGAAAGGGATTCTTGAAATGAAAATCAACTCGCACAGCAGTTGCTCAGTTACTTGAAGAGATAATAAGTGGCACCCAGAACAAGCAACATGTTGCAGCTATATACCTCGACCTTGAGAAAACTTTTGACTGTGTGAATGCCACTATCCTTTTTGGATATACTATGGAAATCTTACATAAGTAACCGAAAACAGTTTGCACTGCTTTAAACTACTAGGGTTGTCTTCATCATAATGAAATTATTAAGAATTCTATACATAATGCATAGAAATTTAAGTATCACAATAAAACAATCTTAACTAAGATGAAAACTGTCAATATTCACAAAGGTTACTTAAATAAAATTACATTACAAAAAGCAATGGACGGATTTTAGAGCAACTATGCTCAAGTCAAAATTGAAATAATACATTCCAGCCTTGTCACGTATGCCTACCTAGGAATAACATCTGACTGACTGGCCCAGAGGCTTATATACCCAGATTAGCAGCAGAATAATTACTGAAGAATTTCTTTTCTAGCGAACTGATGAAAACATCGGCTAGGATGTCTGCCAATGGGTTACATGCTGCCAGGTCATCAGGCTGACGGTATAGTTTGCCACTGAAAACAGAATAACTGTATTTTACTATTATTCTTAGCAAACGAACTAGGTCAGTGATTTCCTCGTCAGAAATATCTTTTTTAAAAAGTATGTAGGTTTTTAAATGGTGTCAATTGTAATTTGAACAAACAATGTAGTTATCTTGATCACACTGCAGATCTTTGATTTTACTGACTATATTTTGACTACTGACCACCGAAAATTATTTTGAAAAACAAAGGATTTTTTTTATTTTATCATGGAAAAACCTTGCTAACTAATGATATGCACTGTTTCTACTGTTTACAGACGCACATATCAAGGGTGACTTTTGTGTACTTTAAACTGGGAACGCAATTTTGTTGTCTGTGGCTGAAAATTCCAACCATTGCTTTTCGGAATGCAATTTTACGTAAGTAACCTTTGCACGTCATGACAACTGTCATCTTAATTAAGGTTTTTAATTGTCATTCTTAATTTTCTATGTATTATTTTATAGAATTCTGCAATAATTTCACTCTGATGAAGGCACCCGTAGTAGGTGTCAAAACCTAGGTCAATTGTACCAGAGTTATTTGCAACCGGTTGGCTGTAAAGTTCCTTTGTTTAACGGTCTATCATGTACTACGAAATAAAGAGGGGATTTGACGGCGATCCGCCGCGAACGGTAGTGGTCTAGTGCGACAGCCGTCTAGCGGTAGAATGGGTGAAACTACGGAAATTAGCAGACACATTATCCGCGCGCCAGAATAGAGAGTAGTTCTAAACCGCCGTCAATCCGCGCATGCGCAGTAGGCAGCCGTAACTCGCGCATTCGTAGAAGGGAGTATCACAGTGCTTTCTGCTTGTTTGGTTATTATTAGGCAGCTAGTGGCTAATTTCAGATTTTTATGTTGAGGATTTTTCGCGTTGGGGATATTCTGAATTTTTTTCAGTAAGCAGGTTTCTTAAATGCAGAAAAAAATTTTTTTTTGCAGTACACTCCTTTATACCAGCTGTTTGTGAAAGAATTTTTTCTGTTGATAGCTTCGTATTCTAGAAATGAAATGGAGCAAAGAGGCATTAAGTGTCTTAAATCAGGCACACAGCGAGGAAAGGTGTGTGCATGACACACTGTATTATAATAACATAATAGGAAATCGTTTCTGTCTGACTGATATGCATGTAACGTCAAACGGTGATTTTCGATTTGTATCGTAGTGCCTTAGTTTACGAAAGTTCAGGTTTGATTTGATTGCATCTCTTGCTTGATTTCAGCATGCCAGAAAAGAGAAACTGACAGTGAAAGGGAGAAAGTCCTTGCAGTTTAGCCCAGTGCGATGGACGAGGACTGCAAAACTCGGAGTAACACACACACACACACACACACACACACACACACACACACACATATATATATATATATATATATATATATATATATATATATATATATATTCTAAACTTGGAAGAATAATACAAGTTCACCTTTAAGTATTGGTCTTTTAAATTGTTGCAAATCGCAGTGCATGTATCCACAGCAACTTTTGACTTTTGAAATGGTGGGCTGTGCTATTCTTTGGCTAAAAGCCAGACTCTTAAAATATTCCCAATTCACCAGGAAACGTAATGTTACAACCAGCCTGCAACATAACAGGGCATTCACCGCTATTTTATCAGTGATCTAGGATGGTATGATCACAAAGCGTATAAACATATAATTCTTACTTTCGAGAAGATGGGATAGCCTCCCTCATGACAGTGTTACACTTTCTAATTACATCTTCTATCATGGAGAGCAGCTTCTCAAAACAGGCCATGTCCATCTTAACGGAGTTCCGAAATTCTTGCAGATCTTCGGGCCTCAGTTCTTTGATTAACAGTGAATATATTCCCCTGTCTTCGTCCCTTCTATTCAGCCAGGGTCGAACCCAACAACGGCTGACTTTTCGTTTTCATCGCCGTTCTGCTCTAATCAGAATATTTACTATCAATGGCAGGGCAACAGCTCCAAAAAAAGTGGATCCTCCATGTGCAATATGCTGTATAAATGTAAATTTCTATATACATGCACGTGTGTAACGAAGAGTTGTAATATAAAACTGTCGAGTCTGTAATTCAGAACAGTACAGCGAAAAACAAAGGCTTCTGGTGAGTATGTTATGAACCAGCTGTAACGTCATGACGTTCTTTCGACTTTGACATGACATGTAGCGTGTTGTTGTGGGCTTCAGTCCTGAGACTGGTTTGATGCAGCTCTCCATGCTACTCTATCCTGTGCAAGCTTCATCATCTCCCAGTACCTACTGCAACCTACATCCTTCTGAATTTGCTTAGTGTATTCATCTCTTGGTCTCCCTCTACGATTTTTACCCTCCACACTGCTCTCCAATACTAAATAGGTGATCCCTTGATCCCTCAACAAATGTCCTACCAACCGATCCCTTCTTCTAGTGAAGTTGTGCCACAAACTTCTCTTCTCCTCAATACTATTCAATACTTCCTCATTAGTTATGTGATCTACACATCTAATCTTCAGCATTCTTCTGTAGCACCACATTTCGAAAGCTTCTATTCTCTTCTTGTCCAAACTATTTATCGTCCATGTTTCACTTCCATACATGGCAACACTCCATACAAATACTTTCAGAAATGACTTCCTGACACTTAAATCTATACTCGATGTTAAAAAATTTCTCTTCTTCAGAAACGCTTTCCTTGCCATTGCCAGTCTACATTTTGTATTCTCTCTACTTCGACCATCATCAGTTATTTTACTCCCCAAATCGCAAAACTCCTTTACTACTTTAAGTGTCTCATTTCCTAATCTAATTCCCTCAGCATCACCCGTCTTAATTCGACTACATTCCATTATCCTCGTTTTGCTTTTGTTGATGTTCATCTTATACCGTCCTTTCAAGACACTGTCCATTCCACTGAACTGCTCTTTCAAGTCCTTTGCTGTCTCTGACAGAATTACAATGTCATCGGCGAACCTCGAAGTTTTTATTTCTTCTCCATGGATTTTAATACCTACTCCGAATTTTTCTTTTTTTTCCTTTACTGCTTGGTAAATATACAGATTGAACAACATTGGGGAGAGGCTACAACCCTGTCTCACTCCCTTCCCAACCACTGCTTCCCTTTCATGCCTCTCGACTCTTATAACTGCCATCTGCTTTCTGTACAAATTGTATTTTACCCCTGCCACCTTTAGAATTTGAAAGAGAGTATTCCAGTCAACATTGTCAAAAGCTTTCTCTAAGTCTACAAATGCTAGAAACTTAGGATTGCCTTTCCTTAATCTTTCTTCTAAGATAAGTCGTAAGATCAGTATTGCTTCACGTGTTCCAACATTTCTACGGAATTCAAACTGATCTTCCCTGAGGTCGGCTTCTACCAGTTTTTCCATTCGTCTGTAAATAATTCGTGTTAGTATTTTGCAGCTGTTACTTATTAAACTGATAGTTCGGTAATTTTCACATCTGTCAACACCTGCTTTCTGTGGGATTGGAATTATTATATTCTTCTTGAAGTCTGAGGGTATTTCGCCTGTCTTGTACATCTTGCTCACCAGATGGTAGAGTTTTGTCAGGACTGGCTCTCCCAAGGCCATCAGTAGTTCTAATGGAATGTTGTCTACTCCCGGGGCCTTTTTTCGACTCAGGTCTTTCAGTGCTCTGTCAAACTCTTCACGCAGTATCGTATCTCCCATTTCATCTTCATCTACATCCTCTTCCATTTCCATAATATTGTCCTCAAGTACATCGCCCTTGTATAGACTCTCTATATACTCCTTCCACCTTTCTGCTTTCCCCTCTCTGCTTAGAAGTGGGTTTCCATCTGAGCTCTTGATATTCATACAAGTGGCTCTCTTTTCTCCAAAGGTCTCTTTAATTTTCCTGTAGGCAGTATCTATCTTACCCCTAGTGAGATAAGCCTCTACATCCTTACATTTGTCCTCTAACCATCCCTGCTTAGCCATTTTGCACTTCCTGTCGATCTCAATTTTGAGACGTTTGTATTCCTTTTTGCCTGCTTCATTTACTGCATTTTTATATTTTCTCCTTTCATCAATTAAATTCAGTATTTCTTCCATCACCCAAGGATTTCTACCAGCCCTCATCTTTTTACCTATTTGATCCTCTGCTGCCTTCACTACTTCATCCCTCAGAGCTACCCATTTGTCTTCTAGTGTATTTCTTTCCCCCATTCCTGTCAATCGTTCTCTTATGCTCTCCCTGAAACTCTTGTACAACCTCTGGTTCTTTCAGTTGATCCAGGTCCCATCTCCTTAAATTCCCACCTTTTTGCAGTTTCTTCAATTTTAATCTGCAGTTCATAACCAATAGATTGTCGTCAGAATCCACATCTGCCCCTGGAAACGTCTTACAATTTAAAACCTAGTTCCTAAATCTCTGTCTTACCATTATATAATCTATCTGAAACCTGTCAGTATCTCCAGGCTTCTTCCATGTATACAACCTTCTTTCATGATTCTTGAACCAAGTGTTAGCTATGATTAAGTTCTGCTCTGTGCAGAATTATACCAGGCTGCTTCCTCTTTCATTTCTTCCCCCAATCCACATTCACCTACTACGTTTCCTTCTCTCCCTTTTCCTACTGCCGAATTCCAGTCACCCATGACTATTTTCGTCTCCCTTCACAATCTGAATAATTTCTTTTATTTCATCATACATTTCTTCAATTTCTTCATCATCTGCAGAGCTAGTTGGCATATAAACTTGTACTACTGTAGTAGGTGTGGGCTTCGTGTCTGTCTTGGCCACAATAATGCGTTCACTATGCTGTTTGTAGTAGCTTACCCGCATTCCTATTCCTACTCCTGCATTACCCCTATTTGATTTTGTATTTATAACCCTGTATTCACCTGACCAAAAGTCTTGTTCCTCCTGCCACCGAACTTCACTAATTCTCACTATATCTAACTTTAACCTATCCATTTCCCTTTTTAAATTTTCTAACCTACCTGCCCGATTAAGGAATCTGACATTCCACGCTCCGATCCGTAGAACACCAGTTTTCTTTCTCCTGATAATGACATCCTCTTGAGTACTCCCCGACCGGAGATCCGAATGGGGGACAATTTTACGTCCGGAATATTTTACCCAAGAGGACGCCATCATCATTTAACCATACAGTAAAGCTGCATGCCCTCGGGAAAAATTACGGACGTAGTTTCCCCTTGCTTTCAGCCGTTCGCAGTACAAGCACAGCAAGGACGTTTTGGTTAGTGTTACAAGGCCAGATCAGTCAATCATCCAGACTGTTGCCCTTACAACTACTGAAAAGGCTGCTGCCCCTCTTCAGCAACCACACGTTTGTCTGGCCTCTCAACAGATACCCCTCCATTGTGGTTGCACCTACTATCTGTATGTAGCGTGGCTGCTCAGGAATTCCTCTGATCTTCGGTGTTCCAAAACGTGGCAGGACGTTCCGGGAAGCGTCAAACCACCGTTTTTCTACCCTCGGACTATCTTGTTCGCTGACGTTATATTACATGGAGGTAAGAATAGAGGGAGACGCTGTGACGTCACAGCTGTGAAGCTATGTGAAGCCGAGGGTAGCCATCTCAATCCGACCAAAACATTGCTGCTGTAAGCTTGTGTGCATAGGCTTGTCGCTCGCTTTTGGAAGGATTTTGCGCTATTATGGTGACTTGTGTGGTGTTCGGATGTACGAATCGTTCTGATTGTGATGCGAAATAGAAAGGAATAACATTTCATGTGTAAGTTGTCTCGTTAAGTGTGATTTTACAACTTTATTGTGAATGAACGTGTGCTACATCGGCACTTGTACCATAGCGTGTTTTTCTCCTGTATGATTTTAGATTTTCTAAAAATGAAAGTCGAAAAGCTCTGTGGGAGAATGCCGTGAGGAGGAAGAATTGGCGTGCGTCTAAATGGAGCACTATATGTTCTCAGCATTTCCGAGAAGAGGACATAGACCGAACCTCCCTTTCAACAGTAAGGCTCCGAGAAAACGCTTTACTATAAGTTTTCTCTACACACCCAAAACATTTGCATAAGGTATGTTAATTCAAAGAATTAAATTCTTAGTTTTCAAGTTCACCCTCAGACTTCAAGAAGAATATAATAATTCCAATCCCACAGAAAGCAGGAGTTGACAGATGTGAAAATTACCGAACTATCAGTTTAATAAGTAACAGCTGCAAAATACTAACACGAATTATTTACAGACGAATGGAAAAACTGGTAGAAGCTGACCTCAGGGAAGATCAGTTTGAATTCCGTAGAAATGTTGGAACACGTGAAGCAATACTGATCTTACGACTTATCTTAGAAGAAAGATTAAGGAAAGGCAAACCTACGTTTCAGTATAATACATACGTATCGTCGATAATCGAAGTGTTGAGTAACTCACTTTGTCTTCATCATGTACCAAATTAAAAGCTAACACTACATTAACTGGCGTAAAGTATTGGCCTAAACAGGACACTGTGTAGATTTGCCATTCTATGTACCGTATTTCAGTAAATATTGGTGGTAATGAACCATGTTTCCCAGTAGTGTAACGTAACTGAAATGTCCCAGTACGTATTACAAACAAGAGGTATTTATGGGGCTTTGGAGGGAGGGTATAGCTAACTTAGTTTTAGTCTCTATTATTTAGTTTGTGATACACGTTTATTACTGAATTAACAAAATTGTATCGTTTACATTGAAGGCTAGCTATTCGTAATATTACATTAAGAACTATTTTTAATGAGAAGAAACGCGGAATTTCGCCTTTACGAGATTTTATTTTAAACAAAAACTTTGAAACAACCAATCTGATGACGTTACATGCGTATATGGTGCAATTAGCGACTGTAATACACGCAGCGCTATAGCACACTGGCAATGTTTTGGTCAGAGTGTCATGGCAGCGAGCCACGCCCCCATGGCTTCAAAACGTAGTACGGCTGGGATACGTAGTGCCATTTCCCCTTATTCTTACCTCCATGTTATATTCGATCGATCTAACATCTTTGATTTTGTCTGATGATTCAGTACTAACATCTCTGTAACTGGGTGTGTTTGGTCTCCGCCATTTGTCAAGGAAGTGTTTACTTTTGTTTTGTTGCAAAACCATAGCAACTGTTAAGTAAAACTGGCGGTGTAGATGTGTGAAGCGGTTAGTTGTTGGCTAGGTCTGTAGGTGTTGATTGACTGCGTAAGAACTTTTTTTTCGGTTGTGACTATTAAAATGGATTTACGGCTGTTTACGATTTGGGTCGGTTTCTTCTCTGTTGGTAAGTTTAATCTTTGTTTCTAGTTAATGCAACCTCTTATAAGCAATTTGCTGTGGCAGTCAACGAATAAAAATTTCGCGGGTTTAGGACACAATAAAATATTTTCATGCACCTGGAGATTTTTAGTTTTTATAGCTTTCATGCCCATGTATGAGTTTTGTACTCTGAGCCGTTCATATTTTGCATAACTATTTGTATTAGTACACTTTTTGCGACGAAGAATTTAGGTAAATAGTTGCAGACAACACTGTGATTACCAACATATCTAAATTTTTTTCGATAGTCGCGCATGGTAATGAATTTCGAATATTGATTGCTGTGTGATAACAGAATCAGCTGTAATTTACACTATTAACAATTGATATCATGAGTGCTGAACCATTTTCAAATATTTTCCCTTCTCTAACTTGTACGACACTTTGTAAAATTAGATACTAGCATGTGAACAATCGTATGGGAAACGACATGGATATCAAGCTGATGGAAAGGTTATCTAATGTTGGATATCAGATTAAACTTCAAGCAACACATTTTCCAACTTTGAAATCTATGGTAATATCAACGTACAGATAATTTTAAAGCTGGGGCAGTCACAGCTAAGGTACTTATACATAACCGATTGACAATTCATACAGTACAACAGTGTTTCAATAGAGGTATTAAAACTAATTATAATAAAAGCTGAATGAAAAGTCCAGTAGTCTGCTTGAATCGATTAGAGACTCACACTTCCATAAATGCTATGTCACAAGGTACAGGGAGCCACAGAGTGACAGTTGGCATAGCCAAGCAAAGTTCTAAGACCACTTCATTCGATAAAATATGTGTCAATAATGAATGTCTAGTCTGTGAGCTTCTGGACGCTAATCACTGCACACACTACAATAGCACACAGGACATCTCGTGCTTTCATCGTCTGCTGCTATGATTATTATTGTTATGTTTGTGACAATCACTCATATGCATGTCGGCTTTTGGACTCTATATTTTTCTGGATAACGTTTACAAAGGGCGTTGTTTGATGCTTGACATAGGCCTACAGAGCTTATGTTAATTGGTAAAGTGATGACAGTTCATGATTTCAGCAGACTGGACATTCATCAGTTTTGTATCAGACTGACATAGGTGAAAGGAGTAACATATTAATTAACAGAGAGGAAGTTAGTCAAAGAACTTTTATTGCAGATGATATAATTGCAAACTAATGAAAATTTTTGAAGGAAATAATAACTTCATACAGACCATGTTCAATCAGAATCAGACAAAACTCATCATAAATACCTTCACGAGGAAGTGTTAAGAAGTAGTAAAAATTCAGAATAGAAAACAGTTAAAAAACAATAAATTTGAAGGGAAGAAAGGGGTTGAGTAGACATCATATTTCAGCATATGTGTTAGGAAGCACAAAAGTTGATAGCACAAACAAATTGTCCAAAAGTCCAAGATACCAATATAAACATTCTGATAATTCACAAGAGGAACTGAAACATTCTTAATTATGCTTATCGGAAGTAATGCAAGATGAGACATAGAGAACTATTTGAGGCCTGGAGATGGTGCTATGTCAAAGAAATAGCTGTAGCTGAGGAGTTGTGACACATTAAGGAAAATGCAGAATTATTTGTAGAATGTTTATAACAAAAAAACTTCTCGAAAACTGAAACAATGTTGAAAGGGTTTACTTCATAAGAAAGGAGACAGATAATGTGTAAATAATAATAAAAATCCCTATTGGTCTTTTCTCCACACTGCATCAGATACAAAAAACATCAAAAAGTACATGAAGGGGGCCATTTGGTTGTGGGCAGTGAGTCATTTGCAGGCCCTGGCTTGAGTGTTAAATTCAAATGGTGGCAGGTTTGTTTGGGTGGGGAGGGTGAGGTTTCATAAATGACATTGTTTTCTTTTTATTGAGCTGTGTGTTCTTATTGTTTCTTTGTTTTTAAAGTGGTTTGTGAATTGTGTAATTGTATTACTGTTGTTTGGTCTCTTTTTTGTGTTACCTATGTGTCTCAATCCCACATTCATGGGGAAGTTGGCATCTAATACATTTGATTCTTGGTTTTGTTGAACTTACTTTTGTTTTGTAAGTTTTAATCTCTGTGTATTAGTATTAGTGTTTTAAGTTATGCAATATAGGTTAGCTGATGTTGTCAGTACCACATTTTGTTAGTTTTCACGATTGTTTCACCATGTGTATTGTTGTTGCTTCGTGGCTTTTTGTGGTATGGTCTAGGATTTTTGTAGTGGTTTGGGACTTTCTAGATGAGATATATAGCTCAACTGATGTTTTCGATACCAGTTACCATTTGGTTGCTTGTATTGTGCATTTTTTGCTTTTTTGAATTATTGTTTGTTCTTGTTTCTGTCGTGGCATGTATATTTTGCTATTGATATGATTTTGCCATTGTTATCTTAGATAGGCCTATTTGTTCTTGCTCAAAACCCCTCTTTTTCCTTCAGTAGTCCCATTAGCTTCAATATTTATTAATAAGAATTTGTGTGATTCTGTACTTGATGTCTATATGATTGTACCATGGAAACATTTAAGGTTATTGGTCACCATTTTGAAATAATAATTGTGCTGCATCTTGAGAGTTGATATGACATTAGTCAGGGCTGACACGTGATTTTGAATGACATGGTTTATTCACTAGCAGCGTGTGGATATAATCAGTGACTTCTATAAAAGATTAGCATTACTGTGGGGCTACATAGTCACTTAAAACATCCCTCAAATGTAAAACATTTTTGATTCTGATCTTAATTTCCTTTCCTCTTCCTATAACTTGATACATAAGGTCTACTGACAATCCATGTAGGATTCCAATGTAACTCATATTTTTCTTGGTTGAATTTCTTTTTACTCATTCTGTACAGGAAAAGAGAACATTAGGACTAACATCCCATCAACAGTGATGTTATTAGAAATTGTGCATAAACTCTGATTGGGGAAAGACTAGGAAGGAAGTCGGCAATCACCTTTCAAAGAAAACGTGAGCATCCACCTTAAGCAATTTAGGAAAATCACCTAAACATTAAATCTGACTGGATGGGGATTTTTGAGCCAGTGTTATCCCTGGGACATTGTGCTAACTATTCTACATGGGAGGCATTACAGTTATCAGTGTTGTAGCCATCACTCTGTTAGTGTGCAAATCTGTAAATTTGGCTCTCCTAGCCTACACACATTTGTGTACATGTGGGGAAGTTTCTGTGAGTGTTATAACATTTTTGAATAATTGTGGGGAAGTTCGTGGTCTTATTTGAGCAGCTCTTTTCTACATTGTAAACATTTGTTTAAAGGAGGATTTTGCCCCAAAATGCTATTCTATAAGGTTACAAGGGACTGGAAGAAATGGCTCTACCAGCAGAATGAACTCAATTGAAGTCTTGACAAAGATTAAGTATTCTCCAGGACATTCAATTTAATTAATGTTAATTGTTTTGTTTAAACAGTTTATGCTCAGCGGACACCTACAATATCATACATATCACAAGAACAAATCAAAGACATTGGTGGCACTGTGGAACTTGAATGCTCAGTGCAGTATGCGCAGGACTATCCTGTGCTATGGATGAAAGTGGATCGTAATAGGCAAGTTGATCCCTTACCTATATCAACTGGAAGTTCATTGATTATTCGTGACAGCCGATTTGCTTTGAGGTATGATACAGCCAGTTCAACATACACCTTGCAGGTAAGTACACAGAGAATGTGTATCACATACACTATGGAGATTATTACTATTATTTTTGTTAAAAATATTGGCTTCAGATACTAATGCACTGCATAGTATGGATAACTGCTGGTGTTCTTGGCTTCACAATTACTGTATCCTTCAGATAAACTTTAAAAACAAGTACACCAAATACAGAAATGACAATAAAATGTTAATTATAAGGAAAATGTATTGTGACTGTGACCTGCTTAAGGTTTGAGTTGCTTTATCCTTTCTGTAAATTCAGCCAGTACTGATGATGTTAAGGAATGATAGGTTTAAGGAGATAAAATATACACTTTTTAAAACCTGACTGCTGTCCACATTTGTGTTCCATAAAGAAGAAATTTATGGTGTGTGTGTGTGTGTGTGTGTGTGTGTAAGCAATATGTATACCTATGTAATGTGTGCTACTAAACGGTTAACTCGATTCATAGTGCACAGTCCGGTTACAGGTTTCCTATCAGCTTCCAGGAGCAACAAAAAATTGATTTTAAATATTTCATATAAAAAATTAAGGTGCTGTTGTAAACTACTTATTAAAAGGTATAATCTTATGTTGTAGGTCAGCTCAGTAAGACAAGTGTTACACTTATGGGCTTTGTACATAACTTGAGGCTGCGTAACTCAGTGCGCCAGTTACCTAGGCTATATTCATCCAGTATTTGAGAATGAGAGCGCTTAGCAATTTTAAATAAATTTTATACATAATTTCAAACCTTTACAAAACTTTTTTTCTGGCATTGCCCTTCCCAGAAGACTTGAAAGGAAGAAGAGTTTATCACTTGCTACATTTACACTGTTCATGCAGTAAAACATCAGCATCTTGGATGATGATTTAATTTATTACTAAATTTACTTGCAACACATTTTTCAGACATTATCCATGTATACCAGTTATTGCGCATGCAAAATTATATCATTGTATGATGTGCAGGCGGTGTGACAACATAAGCATTGAGATAAGGAAGAAAATCAGCTTTTGCTTGAAACAGAGCACAAGTTGCCCAAACTATATTCGTTGGTGTTTTGACAGTGAGAGCACTTAGTGACTTCCAGCAAACTTAAACATGGTTTCAAACCATTTCTAAACTTTTTCTCAGTTACATGGTCAATGTCAAATATTCAATACATTGACTTATTTGTAAAATATTTAGCTGTTTAAAACAAATTTTCTTTTCACTAGTTTTTCTTAGTGCGTGCCACAAATTGGCACAGTTACAGGAAATAAAAATGAGCAGTTTGTAATTGTGCATGATTTTCAGATAAAGGACATTCAAGAGACTGATGCTGGTTTTTACCAGTGCCAAGTGATCATTGGTTTGAACAACAAAATAACAGCAGAAGTAGATCTTCAAGTCCGCCGTCCACCTGTAATTTCAGACAACTCTACGCGCTCATTAGTTGTAAGTGAGGGACAGGCTGTAAGACTTGAATGTTATGCTGGAGGCTATCCTGCACCCCGTGTTTCTTGGCGTCGTGAGAATAATGCTATCCTTCCTACTGGAGGCTCTATATATAGGTAAGAGAAATTGAAATTTCTGGTATTATTGTTATGTTCTACATATTTTTTGCCAATACTCGTATGTCAATCACGTATTTCAAGAACACATGGGGAAACGTACAGTAGTGAGTACAGAAACTAGATATGATGAGATGTAGATCAAATGTGACGAAACCTGATTTTAAAAGTATCATTGTACAATATGTGCAGTGACACGTATGTACTATAGTTTGGTTGGCACCAACTGTCGTCCTTATATTACACATGCAGGATGTCAGTAAGCTTTTTTATTGCCTCACTTACTGGATAAAAGTAAAACTGTGTCTCATAAAGTTATTTCTTCTTGTAATGTCATGACTCAGAGGTAATAACTGATACATTATAGGCTTGGCCAGAAAGTAATTGAAGATTGCATCGAAGTGTGGAAAAAACTGTTGGCTGCTGACAAAGGGACAGAACTGTGGTGGAACTGCTTCCTTTGAAAGGTGCTAGAAGCAATGAGAGTTTGTGTGGAAGGATGCATAAACTATTTGAGTGATGAACTGACAATACAGTAACACACAATAAAATTTCTGTTCTGTTTGGTGTTTGTGTTTTGATTCAATACTTTTGGGTCTCAACTTTTTGGTCATGGTCCCAGTCACACATTATTGCATCATAATCACACTCAAGTCCATATCCAAAGGCAGAGTCATCAGTGAAATTCAACACTCAGCATTGAAATCACATTTATTATGAACATCAGAGCAGACCTGACCAGGACAGAGAGTGCAGCTATTTATAGAAACATCAAATATTCCAGAGTATACAAGCATAAGATATTTCAAGAACCTTCTAGAAAAGATAAATACTAAGTAACAAATAATTGCTGGTGGTCAGGTTTGAAATGGTGAAACACAGCACGCTGCCAGCAACACCGACAACTACGCCACACTGCACACTACATATCTTGTGGCATTGCTCCTCTCCTGTAGAAACAGTAGTCTGCCTTTTCAGAAGTTCTCATTGGAATTTATTGTAGCACCCTGGATCTAGATCTCCTCAGTGGTCCTCTGTATGGTGACACTGTCATGTGAATGCATTCTGGTCGTGTCGTTACATTCTTTTCACTATGATGATATCTCCCATCGTTGACGTGCGCCTCTGGCTGTAGTAGATCTTCATCCAGAAGACATGAGCAGTGACTCTGCTCTTTTGTCTTCCTGATGAACAGTCATATTCCTTGACTTCATATGTGTGTGTCCAACAAGCAAAGAATGATATGATATGGCCCGAGTTGCACTTTAGAAATTTTTCTGACAGTCCTACTTTCTGCACAGGTGTAAAAATCTGAACCAAGTCTCCTGGGCTATATATCACTGCCCAATATGTGGTGTTTTAGCATTCTTTCTTTCTTATGGGTGCCCAGGATCCATATGCACTCATCTTCACATAGGACCAATCGTCTGGTGTGTATATTCTTGTTCTGGCAAGAGGACCATTTTTGTGCAATGTCCGGCTTGTTGCCTAAAATTTTAAGGTGACAGTTTCAAAGTATTGTCAGGGTGGCTTTTTAAGTGATCAGCCAGCCACATATTCCTGTGAATCTATTTATTTTTCCTCTTGTCGTACTTGTGTTTTAGTTGACAGTTTTAGAACATCTGACCATTCTTAACGTTGCCATGTGTGTTAGCTAGTGTGATTATGGAGGTGATCATAGGTGAGATTGGGAAAGAGTGTGTGATTGCTTTTTATTCTCTTTATCACATTTTCTAAGTTTTAGGCACATTAGTTTCTACTAATGTTCGTAAGTCCAATTGAAATGGGAGTAGTGTACCCATCATTGTTTCTGCCTCACGACCTTGGGGCAAAAAGAACAGTGTGAAACTTATATAGTGCCTTCATTCACTGTGTTATATTTGAATGTCATGATGAGCAGTATTGTATCCTAAACTCTCTGTTCAGCATCAATATACACCGAAGGTATGTCGGCCAGTGTCTTATTGAAGCATTATTATGTGATGCCATTTGTCTATGGATGGTAGGCAGTGATCTCTTGCAAGGAGCTTTACACTCTCTGTGGTCTCTTCAGATGGCACAGCTTTGGTGACAGACTATCGTCCACTGATTCCCATTTGTTGAATTCGGGAACATCCCCAAGAGATTGGTTTGAACTCTCTGAAATAGTGCTGCTGCAAGTTGGATTGGTACCAGAGGCCCCAGAGGTAATTGGAGCACATCGTTCTATCATTGACTTTCCTTATGTAGAGTCTAACAGACCTGACCAGTTATACCTTCTTCTGACTGTGTCTAAAGTCTTCATGCATCCCATGTGACCAGATGTAATAGCGTCATGGAAATACAGGGTGTACATGAAGTCTGGGAACATTTTCAATTATTTATTGCACAAGAACTAAACATTGGACAGATGTCGTACATATCACATTTTGAAGGGAAACTCTGAAAGTTTATTTTACAAACATTCGATATGCGAACCGTGAGTGACCTGGCAGACGTCAATACGGTAATCGAATTCTTACCGTACCCGACCCAGCATGGCATCATCGACTGTGGCAGTCGTTTTCTGTATTCTCTCCTGGAGCTCTGCTACATCATTTGGTGAAACACCAGATCTTTAATGTGTCCCCTCGGAAAAGTCGCGTGGAGTGAGATCTGGTGACCGGGGAGTCCATTTCATGAAACAGCTGTCCCCTTCTGTAGCATGGCTCTGTGTTTAGGTACACATGAACTTCCGATGAAACTGGGGTGTCATTGGAGCCATTTCGAGTTCACGGGCTGCGCGACGCACCGATTTCTTTGTACTCCTTATGAATGTGTCTCGTACTGAGGTGTCCGCTTCTCTTTGCCGGGCACAAGCAACCCATCATAGCAAATTTGTTGTGCCAGTGGTAAATGGCCTTCCTTGTTGGTGGCTTCTTACTGTACTTGGTTCTCAACATCTGTTGGACAGCTGTAGCACACTTGTTTTTGTCAAACTCCAACACACAGAAAGCTTGCTCCGCACCTGAACTCGCCATGTTTGCAACTAGCACTGACTATCGGCAAATTACCTAACTACACTGTGGTGGTCAGGATTTCTCTTCAAAATGACATATATATGGTTTCTGTACAATGTTTGGTTCTTGTGCAATAAATGATTGAAAGTGTTCCCGGACTTTATGTACATCCTGTACTTGAGAGTACAGGATGAGCTGGAATGACAAGAAACCACTAGGCCAAATTTGATTGTAGTTTCTCTTGTACAATGCTTCATTCATTAAATGGAATTTTCCTTTGCTTGGCTCCTCCTGCTTCATGGCTTGTCTGGTTTTCAGTAGTGCTGGATCTTCCTTGCATTCAGCATCAATATCATTCAGTGCAGTGATGACTGAGATTTCATCCACACTGCTGTGCTCTGCCAAAGGATTCTTTGAAACACTGTTGACATCCTTGTATTTGCATCCAGTTTTGTATGTCACTGTGAGGTCATAAACTTGAAGCCTTAGTGCCCATCTTACCAGTCAGCCTAATGGATTTTTCAGCTAGCGTAGAAAATGATGGTCCTTCAGAATGGTGAATGGTTTGCCTAATAAATATAGTCAGAACTTGCCAATAGCCCAAAACATCTGCAAGGCACTCTTTCTTGGTTGTAGAGAGTTAATTTAGGACTTGAAGAGCACTCTAGAGGTCAGGGTACCACAAACCTTACTATGGCAGGGTACAGTGGAGCCATGAATGGATGCCCAGTAGCCATCCAATGTTTTGTTGTCAAAACATCATTGTTAAAACATCAATTTATTGTTCATCAACTACAGCAATTGTGATGATACTTGGAGAAGTCAGTGCATCCACAGCATAAACTGTACATGGACTGTGAGGAGGCATGGCCGTCACCGGCCAGCCTGACACGTTTTGGTGTTGTGCAGCTGGCGGGTGATGATGCCAGTGATTCTCAGAGGACGCCGACTGGAACAAAGGTGACATGGCTCGTGGCAGCAGCATTGTTTGCCCACATGAGCAGAGGTAGGCAGCAAGAAGTTTGCCTGCAAAGGCGATGGTGGCTGAATGACTACACAGCTCCAGGCTTGAATGGTATACCTCCAGAGTAGAATGCTGGCAGCAGGTGAGGTAGGGCCGAGGGTGACCCACTGTTTGGAGGGTACTAAGTCCACAGCATTGGACTCGGCATGAACAACAGGGCCACAGCTAGCAGCAGCAAAGTCCGAAAGTGGATAGTGGTTGATACGTAAAGACTTGCGGACTGTTTTTTTCCTGAAGCACCGGTTTCTGTCACATAACAATAACCAGGACCAAGGCTCAGACGTGAAGCAATCACGTTACCAATGCCTTTTCCACTGCATTGATGATGTCATGACTCTGGTTCCTATGCTATGTGGCAACTGCTCAGGACAGCATTAGCTGTGGAAAGTTTCTCAGTTTTACTGAGCTGTGGCCAGTAAATTGTTTGTACTGCAGCCAGTACTGTGGAAGCGATAGCTACCACATTTTCAGTGTCTTTCTGAATTTGCACTGGAACTGTGTCTATCCTACAACAGCCAGCTTTGGTGTAAAGTTCTGTCTAAATCCTTTATGGATTTGAGCACATTCCGAGAAATACATGTTGCTTTTGGCAAGATGTATTTCTCATTTGCTACTTTGAGCACAGTCACTTTTGTATCACAGAGTATGTGGTATTCTTTACATGATGACAATAGGCATTCAACATTACAGAAAGGGAAGCCCGTGAATCAACTAATGCACAGACATGTTGATTGTTGACAATGACATCAGTGAGATTTCCTTACATCTTGGTTATTGTCATTGATGGATTTGCATATGAGCTGGCCTCACCTCCATAGGTGGTCATCTCAAGTTTTCATGAAGTAGGTGGCTAGACGAGTGGCCAATATGTCTTTTCAGAGACTGGGAACTGCTACAGTGTGGGAGTGAACTTGTCCAGGGTGCGGCAATGGGCTTCATCTCACAGATTGACTATAATCGTGTGCGGTTGGCTGGCGTGAATAGAACTGTTGTGACGGTTGATGTACGAGGGTGTAGTAGTCGCTGAAAACTCACCTTCTTCCTCTGGAGTAGCACACGACACATCTGGGTTGTCCACAGTGAAGACACACTGGTGTGGTGTTCTCTGCCCTCCAAATACCTCTTCTTCTATGGGGCATCATACTTTGTGTGGGAGTTGGTTGTACCTGTGTTAGTTGGGTGCTAGGTTGTTGTTTGACAGCAGTGTCATCCAAGTTGGCATAGTCCATTCTTCCTGGCCTTTCATCTGATGGCAGAGGTTGTTGCTTAAGATCGATGCACCTCTTCAGCATTCTCTGTTACCTTCTGATGTGCTGGGTCAAACGCTGATGAATGCTTGATGTTCAACGGACTTACTGCCGGCTTGGAATCCATTGGTCCACTGAAAATACACACTGCCCCGCCCATGTAGATGATGGCTTTTACATTGCCTAATTGGAGTCACACTGATGTAGGTGTTGATAATTCCCCAACTTCTCCACCAAACTGTGTCATATCATCACCACATTCATGTCCAAATCTGAAAGCGGGGTTGTCAGTGGAATGATGTAAAACCCTTAGCACTGAAATCACATTTATTATGGACAGTGACTGACAGCCAGAACAGAACAAACCTCCTGGACGGAAAGTGCAGCTATTTATAGAAACATCGAATATTCCAGAAAGGTAATATTTAGATAAACATTGAATATTCCAGAATGCTGGTATTTAGACAAACATTTAATATTCCAGAATATACAGACATAAGATATTTCAAGAACCTTCCAGAAATAATGAGTGCTAAACAACTGATAATTGCTGGTGGTTGGGTTTCAACTGGCGACTTGCAGCACCCCAGCCAGCGTGCTAACCACTATGCCACAGTGCATCTCAGCTTACAACTATATTGTTAGTACATTGTAGTTTTGGAACAGTTGCCAAGTTGAGATGTCTAAACCCAAACTGATTTCAAAACCCCTAATTACCTGGGTCACCTCTTTATTACCTTTTCTTTCATCTAGCTTCTCCTAATTTGCTCATGAAGAAAATTGTTGTTTGACGGTCAGGTTCTGGCTTTATCAAGATTTTCTGATGTCTAGTTTTTCACAAAGTACAGACATATTATGTCTTCCAGTGTTAATCTGTTACCCTTGTATCTATACATTTTTCTCAAGATAATCTAATGTTCTCTGGTCTGCATTATAAAATCCCATTCAATTAGTGTGGCGTATGAAATGTTCAAACCAGGAACTTACACGTAAATTTTGTTACATACATGTACTGGTCCTTGCATATATAAATGTGTTTGTACTGAACCCATTTACATACTGCTTTGCTGATAATCCTTATTAATCATAGAGAAGGTGCATTATTTAACATTTAACACTAGCAATCGCATGGTGTATTATGTACCCATTCATGATAAGTGACTATTTGTTGGTACTGCGTTGTTATTTATAGCAATGCAGCGTTAAATCTTCCAGTGATTACACATAACATTTAAGCTTATGCTTAACAATAGTTTCATATTGTTATAAATGCCATTTTGTTACATTGGAATAATTTACTTGCAAAGTAATCGTCTTCGATCTCTGGTGAATGCTTACTGCATTTCTCACAGAGAATGTTTAAAAATGACTTATGCAAACAAAATCATTACAAGAACTACATCATATTGTTGTGGAGCTAACTTGTCTTTCCTTAAATTCCACATCTGGCTTTTTTCTTCATTAACTGCTCTTGTATATGTGTCGCTTGAACTTTGCAATAATGCAGATACATGCTAACTACGTTCTTTAGAAAAACTCGATGTGGATGTTTCTCATTATCTTAAACACCATCTGTGTATTCTTATTAGCTTATATTAGCTACATTCAGTAATGCATAACATATAGCCTCTGTCACTGAATATTTATTGGACTTTTGTGAAACAGTATCAGCCCCGTCCCCTTCCCCGTTGTTTTATTGTAATCGGGTATAATGTGAAGTATATTTGTTCGCTTAATGTGAAGTATATTTGTTCGCTCATCTATCGTTCCTTCATAGTACGTTGTGAAAATTAGTACATCATATTTTTTACGTTCAAGTGCATATGATACCATAGTAATGTCTTTCTGGTATCCAAAAACTGGTAAACTTATTTCTCTAAATGATTTTGTTTCATAGTGGAGAGAGCACCAGCAGATACCTAATACACCAGTTATCTATTGCCACATTTCTATATGTGCCTTTTATCAGCTTGGTTATTCTACACACAATATCAAATGGCTTATTAGAAGCACAAAAGGGTCGTTTGGCAGTTTGCCACACTAATCTTTCAACAAACCAATGTAAAATTGCATCACACAGAGCAAATATTTTGATGCCATATTTAGCTGGTGTGTTGGGAATTTATTGTATGAAGCTGCTGAGCTTTGTGCACCAATTTTGTCACCCATGTGTAAAAAGTAATTATTGGAAAATATGCTACACTTAAACTGTGTTTCACAATGCTCCCATTCTCTGTAACAGAAATAGTGTCATCTCCTATGGCTTCTTTCCCCTGTCTCTCTTTTAACAAAATTCCATATTGATTTTATTTTGTTATTTGATGTGTCAATTTCAGACAAGATGTACATATTCTTGGATTTTTTATAACTTGTAACAGTAGGGCTTGTAATAAGAAAGTATTTATGGCTATTTTGTAAAAGTCATTTTTTTGTTGTGGAGAAACTCTGATACCTGCAGTGATCCAAGGTTTCTTTAATATTTCACCATTATTACATTTAATTATTTTTTTATGCAAATTACTTACAAAAATTGGATTCAAATGGATTAAAAAAATATGTTGTTTTGTAAAATTCACCGTAGTCTAACTTTTTTAAGCTTTCTCTAAAACCTTCAGTAGTTTTGTCATTAATGAGCCACACAGTTTTTTTAGTGTGTTTCTGTACAGTACATGGAGCTAAGTTATATAGTGTGATTAACTGTGTATCATATCTGACAATCTGTTTACAACTGGGTAGATATGTCTCTTCTTAACTTCTTCTTGTTTAGTCAATACATTATCTCTAAGGGTACTGCTATCTTGAACAACTCTAGTAGGAAAATTATGACTGATACCAAATTGTAAGTGGCTAAAAGCACCTCTAGATTTCTCTTCCTGTCCGATTACTTCAAGAAACATACATTAAAATCACCACAAATTTATAATCCCTTTCCTGTCTGATAGAAAGTACAGTAACTCATCAAAATTTTTCATTATAATTTTCAAATTACCCAGTGGAGACCCATATACTGTAACAATCACAAATCTTACCCTTCCCAATAGTACTCACAGGCACATGCTTCTACGTCCTGATCTGTACAGAATTTATTTATTTCCACATTTCTATATTTAGATCCTGCTTCTCCTTTGTCCATGTTGGTTCTACATGAATATGCAACTAAGGTGCATGATGCTGTATGTCACTCAAAAGACTGAACTTTCTCCTCTGTTGGTGTATCTTAGTAATTCAAGCACTGATGTGCAGTTGGAGAGAATAATGATCGGTTCATCCAGCTGACTCTTGGTGTATGGAAGTGCTCATTGTATGACAATAATCTCTGCTGTCATTGTTATTTCTTTAGACAGTATGAATTTCTTATGCTGTGACAACTGCTGTCGATATAAGCATAATCACATCCCTCTTTGTTCTTCAAAGATTACCTCTTTGTCTTTCTACAGTTGGAGGGGTGCTGAATCATTTGTGTGTTTCATAGTCAGACTGCATGTCTAATACAGCTTCTGCTTCTAAAATATTGGATTGCTAACTTGAGACATAGTGATAAAGTTATTTTTATATGTAAGCTAGTTATCGCACGTTCCACAAGAGGAGTAGTATTTTTGTTGAGGCAGTATCTGTATGTGGAACAGAAGCTAATTAAGCAATGAATATCTTGCACTATCTGATCTTCTACATGCTGCAACCATTTTAGCAAAAATTTGCATTTAATTATTTGCAGTGTAGGTGTAAAAGTGGCTCATTTACTTCAGTTAAGACTAGTTCCTAACAGCTTGAAGTCAATAGAAACCAAATTATTTACCCCATGCATATGTTTATGACCTGTGAAAGCATGTTAATGTCTTACTGTAATAGAGTTAACTGAAGGCTTTTATTAATAGAGGTAAATTGCCTAGGTATTAAAAGATAGTTTTTATTCTTCACCACTATATTTCTTAACTACATGAATGATGCCACTTTCTTGTACATTGGTCTAAAATTGTTTTATCACTGTAATCAATTACATCTGTTCTCTGTCTGCAGTCATAAATTAAAAGAAATTTAACATATTTTGTACAATGTTTCAGGTCAACTGTGAAGTTGTCAGTAGTTGCTATTAGCAAATATTTTCAGAAATAATTCCTCTGTACAATTTCTATTACAGAGGGAATGTCTTGAAGATTTCCAGGATTGGGAAAGAAGATAGAGGTACTTATTATTGTGTGGCAGAAAATGGCGTTGGCAAAGGAGCACGGCGCAACATAGCTGTTGAAGTGGAGTTTCCACCTGTGATAACAGTACCAAGACCTCGTCTTGGGCAGGCTTTGCAGTATGACATGGACTTGGAATGCCATGTTGAGGCTTACCCACCCCCTGCCATTACATGGTTGAAAGATGAAACTGTCCTTTCGAACAACCAGCATTACAGGTTCGTACAGTTCACGTCATCTACTGTGTGTGTTTGTTTGTTTGTTTGTTTTACAGTCTGGTGATCTTGTAACAGTAAAACAGCAAACCAAGTTCTCTACGATTGTGTCCAGTGTGCCAGTTCCCTCATGCACAACCAGTGCTGATTTACTGAGTATGGCACTGACTTTACCCTTACTTGTCAATTCAATACCTGTGCAGACTACGGTAGCTGAAGAAAAGAAAATCTCTTAATAAACCTTTAATCAAATAAATACAAAGCCACACAATCTTTACGAGACATATTGGCATTTTGTTCTTGGCAGTCCATCACGTAGTGAATGAGGGAAATGTTAAATGAACTAGATCTGCCCAAGGATCAAGGGGAAATCAGCCAGTACTGTGTGATGAGGAATACAAGCAATCAGAAGTACAGTGAAATTGACAGTGAGAGATTAGCAACAGGCATTGGAAAAACCGATAAATTTTAAGTTACAGACTGCAGCAGTGATCAGAGAGTACTGAAGCGTATACGTTGCAAAATTGAACAAAGTTGGTGGAAAACACATGAAGCAACATAAATAATATAAAAAGATAATAAATAATGTAAAAAGCTTCAGCTGTTACTGAGATTGTGAGAAAAAAAGAGGTCACAATAAGGTTACATAGTTTGAGGGAGAGAAGTATGCAATGAAGAAAATAGACCTTAATAGTCATGGCAGCTGCATTTAAAGGAGCTAATGTCAATAATCCATCACATTTGCTTTATATAATTAATTTACGTGAATTTTGGCGACAACATATGCATTTATTCTCACAAAAATATAAATCCTTAATAATTCCATAATTCACATGAATTTTGATGTGGTTGTTGTAGAAAAAGCTTATAACTGCAATACTCACTGTACAGGAGATAACTGCTGCCAGTGATGTATCATATTGCTGTTTGTAAGAACAATCATTCATACTAGTTATTATGATAGCAAACAGATGCTGGCTCTTATTGAATGACACACGTTTGACTAAAATCATTATAGGTTAGGCCAGATCGTTGTGAAACACACACAGACGCTTAAAATGCCGACATTTCAAGCGACTTTACAGTGGACCTCTTCAGAGAATTGATAAAGGCCTTTGTAAACCTATGGACATATTTATTGTTGAAGATTATACTGCAGAAATTACTCCACAAGTCATGAACATGTAGCAAACTCTTGTGATGTATGAAGTTGATGACAAATCATGTAACAGACATATTCTGAAACTGTTGAAAGCGTGTCAGGTTCCTGGGAATCAGAGTTGCTTAGAGGGAAGTATTATTTATATTAGGAATGAGCATCTGGGCAGTCAGCCAGGAAAAAGTTGTGTGTCACAACTAGTACCTAAAAACATTAGTATTGTAAGACTCACCAATGTAATTAATAATGGCTTGATATCTCAGATGATGGAGGATGTTACAGTTAAGCGCTCCATACTCTTTACAGTTTTGCTGCAAATGGAAGACTGTCCATATGCTCTTAGCACCAAGTAATTGTTCATGGTCAGGTTATTATGTACCTATCATCAGAATCCTTGAATTATGCGACAAGGAATTGCAGACTGATTTCTTGTTTTGAACTTTATGTCAACATGTGATGTAGTAGGCTGATGAGGGAATGAAATTGAAAAGTACTTTCTTTTCGTGTTCTAGTGATATTTCCTAGCAGCCATATTCTAGTTTGGCAAGAAACAAAATATGAGCACCTATGGCTGGCACTGTCAGATAGCTGAAGTTCAACATCCAGATAGTATAGAGATCACTGATTATGCTAAATTTCAGGTGTTTACCTCAACTCCTTACCCCGACTGGTTTGATGTGATGTGCTATGAATTCCTTTCTTATGCCAACCTCTTCATCTCAGAATAGCCTAGTGTCCTCAATTATTTGTCCCCCCCCCAGGTACCGATTTTCTGTTACTATAGAGTTCTTTTAACTGGGAACACTCTTTGCCTAGGCTACTCTGCTTTTATGTTCTTTTTGCTTTGTCTGTCGTTATTTTGATATCCAAGGTAATGGAATTCATTCCATAGTTTGTGCTCAATAGACTGTTTTTTCCAGCAATTCTTCTCAGTTTCATTAAGCTTAGCAACATCAGGGATTCGTATTATCAATATCGCTTCACCCTGTATCTTAATCCGACTCGAGCACTTTCTTGACCTTTGTCTTATTTTTTTCCCTCTTGGTTCTAGTACATATAGTTTATTACCCATCTTTTACAAATGCTTATGTCCATTTTATGAGGATTTCAATCATCCAATTTTACATTGTTGAACACATTTGATAGTTCAACATATCGTGTGAATATGGTGTTATTTTTCTCAAGTCTTGCTTTCATTACCAAGGGCAATATCAGAAATGCCTCTGTGGTGCCTTTACCTTTCCTAAAGCCAATTGGTTTCCCACCTAACGGATTCTGTTTTCTTTTCCATTCCTCTCTTTATTATTTTTTGTCAGCTACTGGGATGCATGAGCTGTTATTCTCATTGCATGATAGTTCTCAACACTTAGCTGCTCTTGGTATCTTTGGAATTATGTTGAAGATATTTTCCTGAAGTCTGATGGTTTGTTTCCAAACTCATAGATTGTAAAAACCAACCTGAATAGTCACTTGGTTGCCACATCCCCCAGTGATTTTATAAATGCCAAAGGATTGTCATCTGTGCCTTTCACCTTACATGGCCACAGGTCTTCCAGAGTTCTCTTAAATTGTGACTCTAGTAGTATATCCTCCCCTATCATTGATACTGACTCCCATTTCCTCTTCTGTCACATCTTCAGCTCCCTCGTAGGGGCTGTCAATGTACTCTCTCCATCTACCCGCACTCCCCTCTGCGGTACATATGTTAAAGGTAGAAGAGCTGCTGGAGTGTCCTTTTTTACCTATTTGGTTGTCATTTATGCATGCCTTAGCTATCAAATGATTCTCCTTTGTAATGGCCACTTCTAAGATGTCTAGAAATATGGTGCTCATCATAGTCCAGTTTTAGTTATATATAGTTCTACAACTCGAGTCCCTCTTTCCTTTTGCCCTATTCAACTCCACCCTCATATACACTGAGATGTCACTGTAGTTGAGACAGTAGACTTACTTTTGGAAGGAGTGGATTTCAGATACCCACCCAAGCATCCAGGTATGTATTTTCTGTGTTTTCACAAATGCTTTAAGGTTAATACAGGGATGGTTTCTTTGAAAAGGACATGGCCTATTTCCTTTTTACATTCTTGTCCAAGGAGCTAGAGTGGGATGCACTCAGCCTTGTGAGGCCAACTTAGGAGCTACTTAAGCAAGCAGTAGCCACTTTGAGGGTTGGAGAACTGATAATTGGTGGGAGAGCAGTGCTCTGATAAAATATGTTCCAGTACCACATCCAAATAATACACATATCTTTGTCCATTAGAAGCTTGAGGTTTATTTCTGATGCCTTTGTCATCAATAAGCTGTTAACTGGAATCTTCCTTTATGCAGCCCTGGCTTTTGCATGCAGCTCCATCCTCCCCTCCCCTGTCAAACATTTAAATTCTTACATGTGTACTATGTGCAGTATATTTTCATGTGCTACAGCATTGACAGCAAACTAAGAAACCAACAGATCATGAGGTCATGTGGTTATCCCTTGATATTGCTTTATTTGTGTGAACCTCTTCTGTTTCCCTTTTTTACAGCATCTCACATTTTGCAACAGCTGATGAATTTACTGACACAACACTTCGTGTGATAACAATTGAGAAACGGCAGTATGGCAAGTACCAATGCAAGGCAGCCAACAAACTGGGTGAAGCTCGGGAAGAAGTGGAGTTGTTTGGTGAGTCTTCTATGACCTTCAGTAGTAATATTAGTTAAACAGTACGTGCATGTGTTCTTGTTGGAATCTGCCAGAAACCTTGTGTAGTACAAGAAAGTTTTTGCGGTATCACATACATTTTAAATGCATGTTTCAGTATAGGCTGCTTGTTGCTTATTTATGGGCTAAACTTTATTTTTGTTGATGATGGCAGAAGCTGTTATTACTTTAAAAAACGTTACAAATTGTATTTCACATCTTTGCGAAGCATTTTGTTGGTATGCAGCAAGACTATGCATATGTGGTGCATGTATTACTGTGAAACAGAGACATGCTATCTTGCTGTTTACTTAAGACCAAGACCTTACAAAATGTGGTCTTCAGTACTATTGATTGCCTGCAGAGATTACATTCCATCTACAGTTTTGAGGGAGGCATAAAGTTATGAATATATGATAGACTGAAGTGTAAGTTAGTATCAGAGTTCATAATTCCTGTCATTGACCCCCTTATTAATTAGACATTGAAAATGACAGTCATTCTTTCTTTGTGACTTTCATGACTTTTGTTTTTTACTGGACACTGTCAGATTACTCCTAATTTGTGAAGAATGGATAGATAATACAGGGCTATTACAAATGATTGAAGCGATTTCATAAATTCACTGTAGCTCCATTCATTGACATATGGTCACGACACACTACAGATACGTAGAAAAACTCATAAAGTTTTGTTCGGCTGAAGCCACACTTCAGGTTTCTGCCGCCAGAGCGCTCGAGAGCGCAGTGAGACAAAATGGCGACAGGAGCCGAGAAAGCGTATGTCATGCTTGAAATGCACTCACATCAGTCAGTCATAACAGTGCAACGACACTTCAGGACGAAATTCAACAAAGATCCACCAACTGCTAACTCCATTCAGTGATGGTATGCGCAGTTTAAAGCTTCTGGATGCCTCCGTAAGGGGAAATCAACGGGTCGGCCTGCAGTGAACGAAGAAACGGTTGAACGCGTGCGGGCAAGTTTCACGCGTAGCCCGCGGAAGTCGATGAATAAAGCAAGCAGGGAGCTAAACGTACCACAGCCGACGGTTTGAAAAATCTTACGGAAAAGGCTAAAGCAGAAGCCTTACCGTTTACAATTGCTACAAGCCCTGCCACCCGATGACAAAGTCAAACGCTTTGAATTTTCGGCGCGGTTGCAACAGCTCATGGGAGAGGATGCGTTCAGTGTGAAACTTGTTTTTAGTGATGAAGCAACATTTTTTCTTAATGGTGAAGTGAACAGACACAATGTGCAAATCTGGGCGGTAGAGAATCCTCACGCATTCGTGCAGCAAATTCGCAGTTCACCAAAAGTTAACGTGTTTTGTGCAATCTCACGGTTTAGAGTTTACAGCCCCTTTTTCTTCTGCGAAAAAACTTTACAGGACACGTGTATCTGGACATGCTGGAAAATTGGCTCATGCCACAACTGGAGACCGACAGCGCCGACTTCATCTTTCAACAGGATGGTGCTCCACCGCACTTCCATCATGATGTTCGGCATTTCTTAAACAGGAGATTGGAAAACCTATGGATCGGTCGTGGTGGATTTCTTTCTGTGCGATTATGTGAAAGATTCAGTGTTTAAACCTCCTCTACCAAGAAACGTGCCAGAACTGCGAGCTCGCATCAACGATGCTTTCGAACTCATTGATGGGGACATGCTGCGCCGAGTGTGGGAGGAACTTGATTATCGGCTTGATGTCTGCCGAATCACTAAAGGGGCACATATCGAACATGTGTGAATGCCTAAAAAAAACTTTTTGAGTTTTTGTATGTGTGTGCAAAGCATTGTGAAAATATCTCAAATAATAAAGTTATTGTAGAGCTGTGAAATCGCTTCAATCATTTGTAATAACCCTGTATGCATATTTGTGGGTGTAGGGGTTTCGCAAGATATCTAGAACAGATATTTTACAATGTTGCAGCGAAACCAGTACTTCCTACATTATTGATGTGTAGTGGATCTGTTGGTAATGTGCAACACAGTATGCTGGATCTTTCCTTGTTTTTGGATAAATAACATATTGTATGTCACGTATCACTATACAGAAAGTGACTGTGGGAGTGTTTTATGAGAAAGATTTAAGCAAGCTGAACAAAGTTAAAATGAGTGTAAGGAGAGCAATGCAAGAAGTGTTGAATGGATTTGATGGCATGAAATTGACAGATGCAGAAGTAATTTCAAGTGTATCTTAGAGGTGGTCCCATAGGGCCGTTACCGTTTGCAATAGGTAAAAATGATCTAGTAGATAATGCTAGAAGCTCCGTGATGTGCTTTTTGTGAACAATGCTGTTGCCTCCAGGAAGGTTACACCACCAGAAGACTGTAGTAGGCCGCAGGAAGACCTGCAGTGGATTGACAATTGGTGCATTGACTGCCAGTTGACATTGAACATTAATAAATGTAACATATTGCATATAGATAGATGAAGAGAACTGTTACTGCTGGATTACACTGTTGGTGATAAATCACTGGAAACAGTAATAAATGTAAAATATGTAGGAGTAACCATCTATAGTGATATACAGTGGACAGAATGAGAATCATTGGAAGTGCTTTTAAAGAAATGCAATTTATCCATAATCACAGTAGGAAAATTCTGATAGACTATAAATACTTCTGGAATAAAAAGACCACTTACTGAAAGGTGCACACAAAAACCAAAAGAACTTACTAGCTTTCGTAATGAGACCTTCTTGAGCTAGAGCACGCTCGAGCAAGTGCATGCCCGCCCCCACCCACCTCCTCCATGCACACTCACGACCATGTGCGTCTGTGCCCCTACATGGTACTGGCTGCCAGGATTGCAGCTTGGCAGGTGGGCTTCAGTGGAGGGTTTATTTCCGGGGGGGGGGGGGGGGGTTGTGTGGCATAGATGGAGAGGCAGAAGAGGGTTTGGGGAGGGGTATCTAGTGGCTTGGAGGCAGTTGGTTTGTTGTTTAGAAATATGAGGGTTGGCAGGTCCACGGACTATGCATGTGCTGCACAGTTGTTGGAGCTGGTGGGGAGTGGCACACCATGAAGGTAATGTGGAGTTGTGAATTGGGAGTATGTGATACGGCAGAAGAAGGGGTAACTGCTATGTGATAATTCATCCACGAACGGTGTAGCTTGCAAAACACTGATGACAGGTTTTTTGAGTATTGCTCACCAGTCTGAGACCCTCACCAGCATTTTCTGACGAGATGAAGTTCTGATTAATTTTGTTGATTATCTGTGTGTGGCAAATTTCTTTGTGAATTTAGCATTTACTGTCATTAACTAATTCATGGTGAGCTGATTATTGAAATAAAATATGTCAAACAACCTGATGTTAGATTGAACGATGTAAGATTCTTCTGCGGTTAATACACAGTCACAGTTGAGAAATATAGAATTTTATTGTTGAAGTGATGCATGACATATCATAATAGCTTAGTTTCATCAGCTGTATATATGTTGTTGTGTGTACATGTGCAAAAAGATATATATGTTTAGTAGTAGTTACTGATATTGACATTATTTAATAAAAATTAAGTGTAAGGCCAGGCCTGGTTCCAAGATTTGTGCTCCTGGTGTGCTCACTTACATGAAAAGTGCATCATTGTGTGTCCAGCACTCTTGTACTTGTCCCACCCTCTGGAAATGTATTTTAAATAATACGATGAAGGTTGCTGGGGAAACAGGAAAGCAGCAAAAGATGCGTCTACAGCACGATGGTATTATTTGTATGAGGTGAATGTTGCAGTTCATTTTATGACTAGGATAATATTAATTGAATTAGTTTTCTGTTTTTTATCTTTCTGCTAATGCAGCTAATTCATCTCGTAATTGAAGGAATATACATTTGGTAACGGTAATACAATGAACAGGACATTGAAATATATTTAACATTTTGACAGGGCATTCAAGGCTATTTCTCTTATGTTACCATTTTATTAAAGTCGAGTACATTGTGGAATTTGACAAACAGACCCTTGAGTTAGGTGTTATAATGCCAGTCTATCAGCTGAAACTGGTGTTAATTGGTTACATCAGCGGCCAAAAACGAGTGTGATTTCACATATAGGGTAGAGTCAGTCTTAAGCTGAGTAAAGTTTTTAACCGCTTTGAAAACTTGTTTTCCATAGTTCTAATTTTTAATTGAAAGCATAAATATTCTTTGTTACATCTGTGATAAGAAGGCCCTGTTACGTTGATAGGTGGATGGAATTCTAATAACTGGTGGTTTTGGCAGTAAAACCGAAGTGAGCAATCCACTGAGGACTGCAGACACACTTGACCTCTTTTTCTGTTCATCTCTAGGAATGTTGCAATTTTGTCAGAAGAGACACTGATGAACCAACATTATCACCACTGCTCACCATGAGACTGAATGCCACCTGGTGGCATTACAGGCATGTGATGCAGGAAGGACATCATATAATCACAGCAAAAATGATTAGGGTATCATTCTAGTGATGATATGGGCCACAAACATGGAAATCCACTGATATAAACATCTTTGACAAGGGGCACACTGTTATGATTTGGCACCTTGGATAGAGCACCTCAGAAATAGTGAAAATAGTTGGCTGTTTGTGTGTTGCTGTTGTGAGCATTTTTGGAAAGTATTTGAAGGATGGTGAAACCATTAATATGAAACAAGATGCCTGTACCTCTTTATAGAATGAGGGCATCAGAGGCTTGTCTGCTCTGTGATGCAGGTTAGGGGCGATCTGTGGTAGATCTGATAGCAGAATACAACGTCAGTGCAGGCAGAAGAATTTCGAAGCATGCCGTCCAGTGAAAGTTGTTGAACATGAGTGTGTAACAGGCAACCTCTTTGTCTTTCATTTTTGATCCAACACCACAATCAGTCATGATTGCAATGGGCATGAGATCATAAAGATTGGTTTGTGCATCAAGAGGGTCATTTTAGCCTGATCAGACGAATCACATTTGTTGTGACACAAGGTCGACGGTCGTGTTGAGACACACCATCATCTAGGTAAACAGTTGCTTGAACATGCACTGTGCTAACCAAGCAGGCCAGTAGGGGGCTGTATTCTGTTAAGTGTCACATTCACCTGTGCTCCAAAGGGCATTTAGTTGTAATCAGAGGTACATTGACAGCTGTGGACTACATTAACATTGACCTCTAGCAGCCCTTCATACTTGATAATTTCCTCATTGGCTATGGCATCATCCAGTAGGATAACTGTGTGTGCCAGAGAGCCAGAACATTGCATGTCAATGTCTGATATGAACCCAGTGGAACACATTTGGAGTGTTATTGGGCACTAGCTCTGCAACCACAAGCCACAGGCCTGAAATTTATTGCGACTATGTTACTTGTGTGCATATACATATTGTTCCACATACATCCAGAAACTTAACAAGGACTTGTCAAAACTATGCTATGCAGTGTCTGTTGCATTGTGTTCCACAGGTGGACCAACATGGTATTAAACAGGTAGTCAATTTGTTTCAGCTCATCAGTGTAAGAGCATCATGTGATCTTTGTGGCTGGTGTCGTATTGTGTTCAAGCAGTGATCTTTTAAAAACATAATCACTTGACTTTCAAATAATTTGATAAGTGGAACAGCTCTTATTGTACAATGAACAGTGTGACTTCTCCACTTCTGGATAGTTGCGTAAATGAACAACATAGTATATGTATTGTAGAATGTAAATCTTGTTTAAGAACTCATTTCAGCAAACTTGTGTGCATGTGGCTAGGCAGGGAAATCTATTTGGCAGGCTGACATTGTGGTTGTATTGCTCTAGCAGTGTCTGTCTGCAAAATTCCTTTTTTCCCACACTCTACTGTCCCCCACCCTCTACACTAGATTGGAGTGTTAGCAGAGTTCATTTGTCCATGGAGCACTGTTTGGGCAGGTGTGATTCAAGAGTTTTGCATCTCCCATGTTGAGGGAAAGCCAAATTATTATTGTGTTCTATACAAAATATTATTTAAAATTGTTTTTTGGTGTTCATTTGTGGTGAAGTAGTACTTGTTTTGTTTATTATATTGCCTTCAGTGATTAGAATGCTTGCACTGCATCTGACAAATAGTTTTTGAATATTAAACTGCTTTTCTTGTGTTTCTTGAGAGAACGACATCTATAGATACAGCAGTATTTTATGCTATTTATGTCTTGCGGAATGTGCAGTTTGCTTGTTATGTTTACCAAAAACTGGCACATGCTGCCATGTTTTGTTTGCAGAAACCATTATCCCTGTTTGTCCCCCTGCCTGTGGTCAAGCATATGGAGGAGATGCAGCAGAAATATCAACTAGCATGGCTCTCATTCTCATCTCAACTATTATAGTTGCATTGCATCGGTAGGTTTTATTGATGTGTTTATTTTTTACATTCAGTAGTAAGGAAGCATACTTCTTATGCTGTAGCATGTTTATGTATTGATCGAGTGCGTAAGTATTGAGTACTTAATAATACCTATTACAATATACCAGATTTCCTGAATGGATTCTATCTGTAAATCGTAGTTGTTATTTTATCTACACCAAAACAGAACAACATTCATTAATGTCATTTATACAGTTAATTTAATGCATTAGGATAGCAGACAGTAATTGCAAGGAATCATATTTTTCCAATATAATCTGATCATACAAAATAGGTTTTATAATGGAACACAGTTTTCAGAGAATTCTGTTGCAATAGAAAAATGTAATGTTGCATCATCATGCTTTTTAAAAACAAACAATCTGTCCTATGTGGGCAGTACATAAGTGATTGTAGGCATTATGAAAAAGTCTCGATATATTTCCTCAAAACTATGTTTTTATGTGTTATTGTAGTTGTCTAATATTTGATGTGATAAGTGTAATGTATGGAGAGAAATGTAGCTCTATCACCTCTGCCACTAATGAAATAGCTTTGTGTGTTATAAAGCAAAATTGTAAAAACTTATTTTGCATTAGTTTTATGTAAAGCTTTCAAGTATTTTGAAAGTGATAGTGAATTATCATAACTACTGTGGCAGTTAAAATGCTTGTGAACTGTTACTAATGATGCATTTATTCTTGTTTGCAGAAACCTCAACACCAAACATTAATTTTCGTTTTGTTGTGTGGCCAAATGAAGGCAGCTATATTCTTTTGGATCTTATACTGTTAGTCTTTCTGTGGATGGCAGTGCTTTGCAGATTATCTGACATATAAATATAAGTTGTGGGCATTGATCACACAGAGGCCAAAGGAGTTTCTGCTCATAACATTCCACATGAAATGAATAACATATAAAAACAAGACTTTAGAGGAACTATTTATTTTCGTATGGTAGATATGTTCTATAAGTGTCTCCATTATAAAATAAGATTCTAAATTTGTTTTGGGACATGTCACAATTACTGTATTTCTTTAATGTTTTGTTTGGTATCTGTACCAAGCAGACAATTGACTTTTTTCTGAAATTATGTTGATTGTGTCATTTTGAAAGTATTATGGAATATTGTGTGACTTGATTGCTTTACTTAGGCACAACATGTGTAGTGGTACAAAAATGTTTCTTTGATGTGCTATGTGGTAGAATTGTGAGAGTGAGATTTTCTTTGAGAACATTACATTCCTTTTGAAATGCAGCTGCTGCTGCAGCTTTTAATTTTTTTATATCTAATGGGCAGCTAAGTTTTTACTTAATAGCATTACTCATGGCATGTAAAGTTTTTGCATTATTGCCTTTTGTGATGATTCATTACTGTGTATGAGATTCGTAACTTTTGTACTAATGTAAATATTAGCTAATCATACTCTTCCTTATAAAATTTTTGTTTACAAGAGTCCAGTCCATTGTGCAGGCTGCAGTAAAGATTGTAAACATATATTTTAGTCAAATGTAACCCTTTGAATTCTGTAGAAAGGTGGTTCTAAAGCTTATAACTTCATAAAAAGTTAAATCATCAAACAGGTGGAATAGAAAGCTGTGGGTATTGCATAACACAGTAAATGGTATTACCCATTTTTGTAAGTTTAATTTAATTAAGTCTTTCTTAAGATCTGGGCAGTAATAAGACTGATATGGAAGCTGTTTTGAAAACAAAGTAATAAACTCAAAATATTAAAACCAACCATGTTTTTAATCTTTGGCATTTGCAGATATATGTTTGTGTGTTGGAGATATGTCTTTGCTACAGTTAAATATGTTGTATTCTAAACTTTCTCGTACTTTTAGTTTCTCAAATCACAACTTTTTGGTATACCAATTTTACTATATTACCCAGTATTTCTTGCTATCACATACACACAGTTTAAGCCTTTAATACTAGCTGCTGTTTTGTCATTTAGATTGAATAGCTAATAAACAGATCGTAAAATATTCATAATCATGTACCCACTGATATTCATCCGATTAGCATTTGCACGTTTGTTGTGTGGTTGACCTGCACCATGATATGCTTACATATTTCTTGTGTGGGTATTTTCATTTTGTAATGGTTCTTTGTAGTACGTCTGCAATATTTATGTAGTAACAACAGTATATGCGTGTTTCCCTTGTATTTATATTTAATTTGTTTGTGTACATATCATTTTTGTAACTTGCTTACAAGTTGGTTGTGGCTATTGTAAACTTTGGCTTTCATTCATAAATTGATTTAATTTTGGTCATAAATTCCATATTGTACAGTTATTACAAGTACCTGCAGCCAAAAATCATTAGGTATTGTATAATTTCAGAGGCAGACGATTGTAAAAGCAAACATTCCAATATGTAAAAGTAACACTGGAATAAATTTTATATGCGTTTTCAGTTTTTCTGTATTAAAACATTAGATAGCTCAAAATATTAAAGTAGGATTTTTAAAAGTAAAGATGTGTCTTATTAGATTCCAAATGAGACACTTTTGATTATATTCAGAGAACAACCTTCCTTACTCTTCATTTGTCTAGCAGAACTACACCATAAGAACATTCACACCACGCACATAAAAGTGGTACAGTTGCTATGTTTCACTTCAAAATCAGTAATAAATCAGCCTAGTGCTTGTGAATGTGAGCAGGTTCTCAGATTGTGAGGACATTTGGTAACTTACTATGACAAAATGTATTTTTTAACATGAAACAGTATGGTAAAGTTTTGAGATACAGCATCAATTTCTGTGGACTACAGATAACACTAATTACATAATGTTGCTGGAAAAGAAATTCTCAAAAAATAAATGTTTCACAAAAAGCAGCAACACTTATATTTTATGCCCACAAGAACAACATATAGTAACCAACACATAAACTGCTTACATTACAAGATGTGTGTTTTGGAGCTTTACCTACCGTTTCTACACGTGAGCTGTTAACTCTGATGATATCTGTAGAATGCATTGACTTTACAATTATTTGAATTGCAGAGATGTTTCAGCAATATGTATTCATAGTATGGTATTGTATGTGTAAGGGTTACAGTTATTGTCAAAATTTTAGGTTTTCCAATAAAAATAGTTTTAAAGCAGGTACATTTGGCTGCATATGAACTTTATTTCTGTTCTCTAGACGTCAGCCAGAACAAATCTCTAGATTTTGTACTTAACCAAGAGCATTGGCCGCAAAACTGTCAAATATACATGTAAAGAATCTTTTACATTTTTGTAAACTTTCAAAAAAATTCAAACTGTTGTACTGATGTGCGCTGTCTGCTACAGAGGTTTTTATTTTATTATTTGCTGCATATTGACCTGTGTTTCATGTGTTAATTTTTGCATCAGAGACAAAGGAGATAAAATATGCAATATGTTTATGTGGATCATAACATTTTCCGGATAAGACTGTGGATGTCACAAGGAGGAAAATTATTGCTGTTAAGTTTGCTTGATAATTGTAGTTTGCTACAAAATGTTTTATGGGATAACTGTGAAGAGGAGAGTAAATACGCAGTCGTAAATACAGACTCTTCTAACCCCTCCCCTCTATCTTTTATAGATACATGAAAATAAGAGAAAATGATTAAAATGTAAATTAGTACATGAAAAAACGAGATATTTTCCTCCTCCTCCTCCTCCTCCTTCTTCTTCTTCTTCTTCTTCTTCTCAGGTGATCTCTTGAAGCCATATAGAAAAGCACTGCAGCTTGTTTATCAAAATTAAATGTTGTTTGTAGCTAGGATTTTCTTCTTTCAAAATATAAGAAAATATGCATTTGTAATGAAGTACAATATGTATTACATAAGTATTAACATGCAAATTGAAAATTTGCCTTGTTGCTCATTGAGTACTGTGATTGCCAAAAAATAATATTGGCAGCTGATTGCCATCTTTTTTTTACAGTTGTTACTGCCTCAAAGGCATATGATATCCAGTTTATATTTTCATAATGCCAATAACTAGATCTGTCATTATTTTTGTACTTTTATACAGAAATTTCAACAGGCTTTGTTATATTGATCGAAAGAATTTCCTTGAAATGAAATGTAGTTTTTTTGTTGAAATGTGAAATAAAGAGCACAATTTTGTCATTAAAAAGACGTAGCATTTAATATTTCTCATTATTATTCAGCTACCCACAATTAATTTCATCATTGTTATTTACAAAACAGTTTCCTTGTTGCAATTGTACAGTCAGTCTCTGTAAAGCTTTCATGCTTTAGGATCCTGTGGAGGCAAATTTTTACTAATGTAGTAACAACGGATTGAAAAACTGCCAGGTATATAAAAGTATGTTGCTTCTCAATTGACAATTATTAACAACATCGTCGGGAAATTTTAAAAAATTGAACACTGTAGGCAGTCAGTTATAATTTTCAATCAGAACTCACAACTGTGAATATACAGGGTGGTCATGAAAAGTCTGAAAAGCTTTTAAGGTGTAGCAGGGTAGGAACTGCTTGAGATATAATTGCTTAGAAAAAAATTCTATACATTACGCTGTTTCAGAGTTAATTAGCATTGAAGTTAGCCAGTCAGGCTGTTGCATGCCCATATTCAAGCAGCCCACCAGAGATGGTGTTGCCAAACATGTTTTACTTTTGGTTTTGTAAGACCTAGAAAGCAGTACAAAAATTGGGCATTGGATGGAGGTAAAGACTGAGCCCGAGAAGACTCGTGTATTACCATTTACGTAATGAGAACAACTGACACTAACTTAACTGGTGGGTCACTTGAATTTGTGCCTGTGACGACCTGATTTGCTAGCTTCAATGTTAATTAACTTGGAAATGGTTTAAAAATCACATTTTTTGTTAACAGTTGTTTTCTGGCAAAACCTACCTTGCAACTCTGTTACAAGCTTTTCAGACTGTTTGCAACTGCCCTGCATAAATAAATGGAACGTACACATATATCTTAACTCTTGCTCTTACCCTCATAACAAGTACCCCCCCCCCCCCCCCCCCCCCCCCCCCCCACCACCACCACCACCACCAGCGGACTCACCACTCTTTGGTAAGCTCGTGTTAGGCTACCACGAGGCCCTAGCCTTAGCAGCACCTTTTCCCTTTCCGTACTGCTTGTCTATCCTCTCACAAATATTTTTCTCCTCCCTTGGGGACTGCATCTGGGATATTTTTGGGAATGTGTTCTGAAGTTCCAGTAGCCTGGCATCAGAACAGTCCTCCTGCTGTTTTTTTTTCTCTCCTTCACTTCGGCGTTTAGTGAGGTTCCTCTTTGTTTCTTCTTCCTCTGTATGCACCCCTGAAGGCCAGCCCACACTTCTTGACAAATAACATCTGACTGGGTAACATGTAATTCCCAGACATGGGTCGACAGGAGGGATTCGCATGTACCTCTGGTATAGGCCAGGCCCAAGGAGGGGTGGCTGCTTGGGCTGTGACCTTCTCGAATTGCCAGTTGTTCCCTCTGTCAGAAGTTCGGGAAGTGTAACCTGTGATATCAACAGTCATCTAAGATGGGTTAGCTCCCACCCTGAGGAGGCTCACCAGTTGCAAGCAGAATGCCATCTGAGACGCTGGCAGTTGTGGGATTTTCTCCCCAAGAGCCAGTCAGCAGTGCAGAATCATCTGCTAAACAAAACAGAATGAGGCTAAAGATTCCAAGAATATCCCAGATGCACCTCAAATCCTTGTGGTATCACGTACTGAGGATGGTCAGTCCTTCGCTATGGTTAATTCGTTTATTACCCAGAAAATTGTTGATGCAATATCAGGCACTGTAAAATCCTGCTCGTTTATGTAATAGCACTTTGATTTTGGAGACCAGTTGTAATTTTCAAGCCCAACAACTGCTTGCAGCTTTGCTCCTCCATGGCCATCCTGTACATGTCAAAGCCCATCAAACTGTGAATTCTTCATGTGGTGTTATTTACACCAGGCTGCTCAATGGTCTGATCGAGGGAGAAATCCAAACTTACTTCTCTGATCAGGGTGTCACTGCAGTCCATCGGGTAATGAGAAAAGTGGATTCAATGTTAGTGCCTACATGCACACACACTTTTCCTCACATTTGATAGAGCAGTGCTTCTATCAAAGATCAAAGCAGGCTATGATGTCATCACGGTGCAACCGTATATTCCAAACCTGATGTGCTGTTACCTGAGTCAACATTACAACTACACTCGAATCTTCTGTCAAAACATGGCCAAATGTGTTACTTGTGGTAGGCATGCTCAAGAGGGCAATTGCCTGCCTCCTCCTTCCCACTGTGTAAATTGCAGTGATGACTATGTGGTCTCATCCTGACAATGTCCTGTGAATCTTGATGAATGGGCCTTCCAGGAGATCTGGCTGAAGGAAAGAGTGCCTTACTGTATCGCAAGTTGTTGGCTAGTCGAACACCCTGCTTTTTACCATCTAGCACTTATTGTACCATTCTTGCTACACATTGCTTCACGGAGGACATGGCCACGCAGACTTGCGATCCCAAATTCAATACTGCAGTTGTCTAATTGCCCAGTGTCACAGTAGCATCCCCCATCTCTTTCACCACCTGTGAAACAAGCCATCAAATCTTCACCTCCAGTGGCGAAATCACCTACTACACAACCGGCAGGCCAGAAAAGACAAATACTCTTGCAAAGACATTTATGTCTCTCCAGCCAACAAACGTCTGAGTCTTCATCTCCCGACCACAAAGGCTAAGAAGTCAAACAAAGAAACTGGTCTTCTCCTTTGCTGACTCAGAGATTCTTTCCCACAGTGTTGCCACATGATACCCTCACATGGCTCACCTCTGTATCACCAGTGCTCACTGCCAACCGTTTTTCTGTCCTGGAATCAACAGGCCGAACTAGAGAAACTGCCAACATCTTTGTAGATCTCAGGATCCTTCAGTCTCTGCACCCTGTAGCAGTGAGTCTTTGGAGGCAGGCACTCGACAACCACTGAGGTGACAATCTTTCATTCTTTCCCGCCTTCCCCCTTTCCCTGTCATGACTCGACTTCAGTAGAACATTTGTGGCATTTGATCTAACAAGGAGGAATTATGACTGCTCTTGGAATTGCAGAATTCCCTGGTTTTCTGCCTCCAGGAAACGAGTTTGCGTCCTCATGACCACTTTGATCTCTTGTATTTCTTTCTGGTCCGCTTTGACCTTCCCCCCCGAGGATCTCGTTCCACCTCACTGAATACCTAGCTGCAAGCTGTTGCAGTTCACACTTAACTTCCTCACTTCATCTTTTTTTCTTTGCAATGTTTGTTAACATCTGTCTGTCATTTGGGGTCACCAGTGCAGACTTCCTTCAGCTTATTGGTCAACTCCCTCACCCTTTTTTGCTGTTTGGTGATTTTAATGCATACCATCCCCTTTGGGGCTCTTCCACAACCTGTACAAGAGGTGGTCTCTTGGATGTCCTTCTCAGTTAACTCAACCTCATCTGCCTTGACACTGGAGCACCCATATTCCTTACAGATTCCATGCTCGCCTATACCCAGTTGTACCTCTCGTTCTGTACTGCCCAGCTTGCCTGTCATCTCAAGTGATCCTTTCTCTCGACGCGTACTCAAAGCAACCATTTGCTGTGTGCTATCCAATTGCGCACTTCTACCCCACCTAAGTGTAAACCCAATTGTCAGCCTTATAAGGCCGACCGGAGGCTTTACTCCTCCCTGCTGACCTATGAGCAGCGTTTCCACAGTTATGACGACCATGTAGAGTACCTTACAAAAATTATTCTTACCGCCACAGAATATTCCATACCACACATTTCATCTTTGCGGTGTGATATCCCGGTGCCATGGTGGTCTGAGACGCGCTGTGATGGAATTCGCACACGGAGATGTGGTCTCTGCACTTGCAACCGTCACCCTGTGAGCTTTTAACAGCTCCACCATCCCTTCCGTCATGTGGGCCAACATCCAACGGCTCTCTGGAATCAAAGTCGCCTGACCATAGCAGATGATGTCAGTGTGGATCCCATTGTTATTTACAACACCTTTAGGCTGCTATTTTGTGGAGATTTTGAGCTTCATTCACTATCAACCTGCTTTCCTCTGCCAAAAATGAGTGGAGGAGACTCGAGTGATAACCTTCTTGTTTCAGAATTGTGAATGCTACAATGCACCTTTACTATGAGGGAACAAGAGCGTGCTCTGATTTCATTCTGATCTTCCACCCCAGGGTCAGACAATGTTCACATTCAGATGTTGCAGCACTTTTCTCTTGCGGGCAAGCACTTTCTTCTTCATACGTACAATCACATCTGGACAGATAGTAGGTTTCCCAGACAGTGGCATGAAGCCACTATCATATCTATACCTAAGCCCAATAAGGAAAACACATTCCTTCCAGCTACTGCTCCATTTCTCTCACCAGCTGTGTTTACAAGGTGATGGAATGTATGATTCATGCCTGGCTGATATGGTGGCTCGAGTCTCGCAATTTATTAACCACTGCTAAATTTGAATTTCGCTCATACCACTCTGCAGTTGACCATCTCGTCACTTTGTCAGCCCGTGTTGTGAACGGTTTTCTGCAGAAATACCATACTGTGACCGTGTTTTTTGATTTGGAGAAAGCTTATGATGCCTGCTGGAGGACTGGTATCCTCTGTACACTCTACACCTGGGGCTTCCAAGTCTGCCTGCCCTGTTTCCTTTAGAAATTTTTAAAAGGTTGAGTTTTCAAGGTATGTGTGGGTTCTGGTGTCTCGGACACCTTTAGCCGGGAAAACTGAGTGCCTCTTGGCTCCATCCACCCTATTATGTCCTATCTCCTGCTGGACATCTCTGGCTCCCTTTTTGTTGACAATTTTGCAATCCGTTGCAGTTCTCCATGGACTTGTCTCCTTGAGCAGTGTCTTCAGTGATGTCTTGATCATCTTTACTTGTGGAGCTTCGATACTGGCTTTCACTTTTCCACTGACAAAACCATTTGTATGAATTTATGGTGAGGCAATCGGTTTCTTCCACTGTCTTTACATCTTTGGCTTGTTGCTCTTCCATTCACTGAAACTATGATATTCGTGGGGCTCACGTTTGATATCAAACTTCATTCGTCCTCCCACTTGATGTATCTGGCCGCACGCTTACTGAGGCCCTCAATGGCCTACGCAGGTCTCCTAAGGCCTGTGGAGTGGATCGGACACTCTCCTCCATTTGTACCGATCACTTGTCCATTTGAAACTAGACTGTCGGTATTTCATTTATGCATCTGCATGTCCGTCCATCTTATGCCATCTGAATACAATCCACCATCATAAAATCTGTTTTACACTAGCCCAGTTAAGAGTCTATGTGGAAGCTGCTGAACTACTGCTGTCATACCAGCATGATGTTCATCTCGGCAGATACGCATGCCTTTTGTCTGCCATGTCTGGTCACCCATCCTATGCCTCCTCCTTCGATGACTCATTTGACTGCCCGTGTGGGGTGTGTTCCTCTTCTCTGTTACCTCCTGGAGTTCGCTTTCGACTAATGCTCTGGCAGGGTAACTTCACACTACTTGCCACTTTCTCATTGGGTGTGGTCCCTTCACCACCTTGGCTTTGTGCGGTGGCCCGTGTTCACCTCTGACTCCGTTTGCTTCTGTAGGAAACTACTTCAGATTTGATCTATCGCTGTAAGTTTCTCGACCTTCACACGGAACTAAGTGATAGTACTTTTGTGTAACTGATGACTCTTGGACTGACTGGTGTCAGGTGTGCCTTCGCCATTGGCACCGACAATTTTTGGTACACACAGCTAAGCCCTTCACCCTGTATCAAGCCACACAGTACATCCGGCGACACAGGCTTTTCAATTGTGTCATCTGCTCCGATTCTCTCAGTGCCCTTCAGAGACTCTGTGTGCTGTACACAGTCCATCCCTTAGTGCAGCGGGTCCAAGAAAGCTTCCATTTCCCCACTCTTGATGTGACCACTGTGATGTTTAAGGGGGTTTCGGGTCACATTGGTCTGATGCTGCTGCCGAGGCTGCAGTCCTTGTACCTCGGCCCGCTAGTTCTTCCACTCCTGGTGACTTCCGTGTTGCTGCCTGTCAGCAGGTGGAGTACTTTGGTCTTCCCTTCACCAGAATAAGCCCCAGGGAATTAAACCTCTCCCAGCAGCTTGGCTGACCTCCTCTTGGCCCTCTCTCTGCGAGGAGCTCATTTTAGCTAGGCTGCCTATTGGGCACTTTTGTTTTAGCCATTGCCATTTGTTAATTGGTGATCCCTCATCACTTTGTGCTCATTGTCATCAACCTCTGGTGGTTTGCCATTTCCTCATCAAATGCCCTTTTTCAGCCACTTGCATTCTAATGTATGTTTGCCATCTGAGTTATTGGCTGTTGTAGCGAACAATGTGCGGGCTATTGACCACATTTTACTTTTTATCAGTTGTAGCAAGATGGTGAAGGACATTTAATTTTTAGTTTGGGACCTCCGTTGTGTCTATGACGTATTTTGTGGATTTTCTCTGAGAGGAAGTCCTTGTTCTTAGCTCTCTTTCCGTCCATCGATTGAGCTTAACATACAGTCGCTTTTAAGTCCTTTTTTCTCTTTGTGTTCTAGTGTCCAACATGGGCGCATATAACCTTAGTTGTTTTTGCACTCTAAAATGAAACAAAAACAAACAAGTGCCACATCAATACTGCAGAAATGTACAAGAGGTAGTTGCTTCTAGAATCGGCAAATTCTTAGTCATGAAACAAAGGCAGTTAGTTAAAGTGAAATAATACGCATATGTACAGTGACAATACGTTGTTCTTCTGTGTAGAACACTGATCTGATAATGACAGTTCAAACTGGTTGTACATAAACATAAATGTGACTTTTTGAAAATAAAAATTATTTCACAAATATAAAGAATGTTACATATATTCTTAGTAATTTCTAGCTTTGCGTTTTCAATACATTTTATAAGACTAGGATACCATACAAATTTAAGAGTAGTTTCAGTTTTTGAGATTGGGAAATTGACATTAACCTAAGTCAACTCAACTCCAGGTGCTGAAATCATCATCAAACAAAGGAAAATGTGTCCCTATCCCATACATCCTCCCACTACCACCTACTAAAGACTTGTCACAGACATCTTCTACCCCATCAAAAGCATGGTCACATGCGAAAGCAGATATATGAACTACCATCTTAGCTACAACCGTTGTGCCACGTGCTATGTGGGCATGACAACTGAAAAGCTGTCTTTCCACATAATGGCCAACATCAAACTGTGCTCATGATAGCCTCACCACTTAGTTGCTGAGCACACTGGCCAAATGCTTGACTTCAGCAAGAGCTTCCCAGGATGTGCCGTCTGAATTACTCCAACAAACACCAGCTTTCTACAACACATCCTTTGTTATATAATCCCCTGGCCCAAACCTCCACTTTACTTCCCCCTCCTCCAAACAAAGACTTGATGCTGCATCTAGAGTTGAGAAGATCTAAGAATATCTCTGACAGCATGCTGTGCTGTTGTTAACTTTCAATTATGAAATGTGATCTATAGAGCTCTGACAACAATGGGGCATTGCCGTAGAGACATTTATAAAATTGTGTTATTTTATTGGTTGAGGTAATCCTGCAAAGCTGTCACGTCCAGCCCACTCACTGCAACCATCAGGGATCAATTTACACTGACTCAACTATAGCACTCTGCTATCCTGCCCCTCACTCCCCCACACCCCTACACAACCCCATAAGAAGCACTAGCATCTTCTCTCATCTCTTCCTGCTATCCCTGCTCTTCCTCAGCACTCGTTACTTCTGTACACTACCCATCTCAACAAGGATTGCTACTCACCTCAGATGCAGTCGCAGTTGGGCCTTAGTGCCCAGGAACAAACAACAGTAGCCGTGTGTGTGGGGGGGGGGGGGAGAGGGGGGGGGAGGGAGATTTTGTCTCCTCCCTCCCCGCACCCATCCTGTCTGCCACACAGTGCATCGTCTGTGTGGTGATTAGCAATCCAATCCAATCTTTTGATATTGAAACTATTATTGCGTGAGAAATTACTGTACACCAAAGAACACAGGTACTGACTGGCGTATGTTTCACCCAACGATCAATTTAATAAGTCATGGTTGCAAATACTAACACACTTTATGAACAGGAGGGTGAAGTGCCTGCACAAGCTGGTCTGGGAGAAAATAATTTTGGGTTCTGGAGAAATGTAGTAACATGCAGCGCAGTACTGATCCTGCGACTTATTTTAAAGGATTGGTTGAAGAAAGACAAATATGCATTAGTAGATTTAGAAATATTTTCTGAATATGTTGACTGGAATACACTTAGCGAAATTCTGAAATTATCACAGAGATCAGGAATCATAGGAAATGAAAGGGAAGAAAGGAGACAGGGTTGCAGCATATACCCCATGTTATTCAATCTGTAAGTAGTGCAGACAAAAAAGGAAGCCAAGGAGAAATTTTGAAAAGGGCTTAGGTCATTTGAATGGGATCAATAGCACCTTGAAAAGAGATTATAACATGAGCATCAATGAGGGCCATAAGCAGAATTAATGTGATTTTGAGGAATTGAGATTTGGAAACAAAACATTGAAAATAGTAGATGCTTTTTGCTGTTTGAATGGCAAAATATTCAATAATGGCCAAAGTTAACAGGATATAAAATGCTGCCTGGCCATAACAAGAAATGAGTTTCCAAAAGAGGGAGATTTGCTAACACTGAATAGAAATTTTGAATTTCTGCTCTAGAAGCGTTTGTGTGGAGTGTATCCTTATACTGAAGGGAACTGCTGATGATAAACAGCTCAGACAAGATGAGAATACAAGCTTTTGGAATATGGTGTTACAGAAGAATACTGAAGATCAGATGGGTGGATTGGGTAAGTAATGAAGAGGTACTGCATCAAATTGAGGAGGAAAGAGCTTTATGGTACAACAGTTGTTACTTCTCTAAAAGAAGTGGTAAGTTGATAAAACATATTCTGAGTAATTGAGAAATTGCTAATTTGGCAGTGGAGGGGAGGGTGAGGGATAAAAATTGTAGAATGAGCAAGGCATTACTAACATAAGCAGTAGTTGTGCATTGATTAAAGAAACTTGCACTGGATAGACTGGTGTTGGGAGCTGCTGACCGCAAGAAAAAGAGAACATGACATCTCAGACAATCATCATCCAGCCAAATCATGTGAAGAATATGACAGTGTCTTTAGTGGCCACTTCTCACACTAATCAGTGCTGTTTAGTGGAACGAGGTGAATACCTCTTATATATTTTGCTGTCAAGCATCTGCTCTTAGAGAGTAAAGAGCACTCAGTTTGGTAGTAAAACAGTAATAATCACATCACTACCAACACCATTACATACCTACTGCTCAAAGGAGTTCTTTAGAGGTAGTGGGCCTTTCTCCCAACATTTTCTGAAGAATTGATAGGCTACAGAAGTGGTTTTCTGTTGTTGATTTACTACCAAGTTGATGGCTTTTGTGAATTGCAGTCAGGTTGGTCTGTTGTTGATGTTCGCAACAAACAAATATGATGTGTGAATTTAGAGTTTCCAAGAATGTACTGCTGATGTAAAGCTCTCTTTGTTTTTCATCTAGATATCAGTGTGGAAATACCATGACATTTTGATGAATTTTAAGATCCACTATCTTCAGGTGAGAGTACGACACTTGTCTAAATTTCCAGCTATTTTAAGGCTGTATACGCAATGTGTGCCAGGCTGCACTATGCTGAAGTGGCTCAAGGCACTGCCAAGGTTGTTCACACTGTGTGGTGCCACAACATGTAGTAGTTACTAGAAGGGGAAGATCCAATTTTCTGTAAAAAGTCTTGAACAGGTACAACACTGTGCCACGTCCATTTCTGGACTTATTTTTTATTTGAGTTTTATCCGTATTTTTAAGTTGTGGATGTGTCTGCATTGAATGCATAGGAAGTGTGAATAATAAAACTGCCAGTCACAATTTTTTCAGGTATTATTGAATCACATGATCCATTTCAGACCCTGTTGGTCCATTGTCAGGGGCAAGTCATTTCAGTACATTATTTAGTCCTGTCCTTGAATGAGGTGATACAAAATATTTATACTTGTTGTGAGAAGGTTAGAGGTTAGGGTTGTAATTTGCTTATTAAATGATGGAAAGTGTGATGAACCAGCTGATGATGGAATTCATGTGATCTTGGAAATGAGTTTTGGAACCTGTTTTCCCTACATATTAGGTAGGACAACTGGGACATGACATCCAAAATTCAACCATAGTGGAATACATATAATATCTGTTTCTGCACTGTGAACTAGAAGTGTCCTAATTTATTATTAGTTGATAATGCAATTGTTATATTGTTTTTTAATAAATTAGCAGTTTTTTGTAAAATGGGACCTAGGTATGGGATGCTGGAAAATATTTTCCCTTCTTCCTTAGTGTGGCAATTTTTTGCCATATTTTTGTGTATTTTTGTGTGTAATTATTGTTTCAGTTGTGTATCCATTGTTTATGCCAACACTTATCATTGTGCCCAATTCTTTCTTAGGGTTGTTTTCTTCTAAATTAAGTGAATGTGCTCTGTGTTTCATTGTCCTAAATGCTACCTGTTTGTGTTTAGGAGGATGGCATGATAATTTGTCTGTTGTTATGTATGTGTATGTGCGTGTGCTGAACTTATGTTTGTGTTGGATGTTGGTGACTGGAAGAGCCAGGAAATTTAAGCTTTTTTGTCCCTATGCTCTCTGTGGAATTAATATTTTTCTGGGAAGAGCTGAATAATGTAAGTAGCTATTCAGTCACCTCTTTTGTGCCATCATGTAGCAGCAATGTATCTTGAGCATACCTCCATTAATATACTATTTTTCATTTATACCTAATATTTTCTTTTAAAAAATTACTTTCCAAATTATTGACAAACATATCTGCCAGGAAACTTGATATACCACTGCCCATGGCAAGCCTGTTTCTGATAGATGATATTTCCCATGTTATGTGGCAATGTCCTTGTATCAGATATTTCAGAAATTGACAACATTTCATGTTTTACTAGGTTTTTAGAAATTATCTCTATTGTTTCTGGAGTTGGTACATTTGTAATTAGGTTAGTTTCTTCAAAAGAATCAAACCTAGCACCTGTAGGAATTTATTGTTATTGTTATTATTATTATCTCTATTCATCCTAAGATCATCTCACAGTATAAGAACTGTCAGTACAATTGAATACAATACAAATCAATAGTTCAAAAGTACAACACATAGAATAAATAACATCCCCTATTAGGATAGGACAGATGGTCTATGGGGACAGGACAGGTGGTCAGCCATGGTCTTTGTTAAGAAACCATCCCAACCTTTACCTTAGTGCTTTAGGAAAACCACAGAAAACCCTAATCAGGATGACTGGAGAGAGCAACTTCATCCTCCAGAATATGAAGTCAGTCAGTGTCTTTAACAGTTGCACTGCCTCATTCAGTTGGTTCCTATTTGTACAATGATCCTAAATTTACATGCAACTTGTTTTAGGTAAAGCATAATGTAAAACAGTTTTGTTTTTTTTATCACTGCACATATTAAGGACACTTGCTGAAGACACTTGGACTGTGAAGGTGGTACTGTGCCCCTCGCACCAACTCTAATCTCTTGAAAAATCAGGTCGAATGCTTGCAAATATTCAACTATGCTTCTCAGTCCACCTGAAAAACTGAGTCAGTAGCCCCCATGATGAGTGAGATGTCAAATTCAATAAAAAGGACAAGACATGGCTATTGTGCATTTTACTTCCTTGTAAAAGAAGTAAACTGTGATCATGTTGTGAAATGTGATAAGGTGTTGTAGTTATCCCCTTTCATTGCTACCCACTACTCTGAGGCCTCTTAAGTAATCTTTAATTGTGTTATGTGCATTACTTATGAAGAATATTTCAGCTGCATTTATAAATAGGTGTATTTTAGTAATCTTTGTCAGGTTTCCTTTTGGCAATTCCCTGATAGAAAATTATGTAAGCAGCTCTTTACAATAAGCCACATCACAACTTCTAGCTATTATCCTTATGGCATTTTTCTGCAATTTAAAAACAGTGTCAATGTTTTGTGCCTTTGATTCCCAGAAAAGAATCTCATAGCCAAGAAATAAGTGCACATAGGCATAGTATGTCACCACAAGATATTGGCTATTACAAACTGATGTTTAAACCCTGGAGCACTACATGCTGATGACATTCTTTTAGCCTGTATCTTTGTGTGTCCATTCCATGTTAGCTGACAATCGATTTTCATCTCTAAAAGCTCTGTGTTTCTTATACAATCTATAGATTTATCATCTATGCTTAGTGTGAGAGTTGCTTCCCCTCTTTATAGTGAAGTGTATACCGTTCGTATTTTTATGTTCAGTGTTAATTTATTACACATTGCCCAGTTGTAAACATCTTTGAGCATTTCATTTGCTTTCTCTAACAGGGCTTCTGGTGTTATATCAATGACTATGATGTTGCAGTCATCTTCAAAGAGAACTTTTCCTCCATGTATTATACTGTCTTAAAAGTCATAGATATGTATTAAGAACAGAACTGGACCTAATAAACTACCCTGAGGAACACCTACATTTATATGTATCCACATCTACATCTATAATCTACAAACCACCTTGAGGTGCATGACAGAGGGTATGCCCCACTGTACCAGTTATTTGTGTTTCTTCCTGTTCCATTCTCATATGGAGCATGGGAAGAATGATTGTTGGAATAGCTCTGCACTTACAGTAATTATTGTAATCTTATACTCATGATCCCTGTGTGAGTGGTACTGATATGTAGGGGATTGTAATATATTCCTAGAATCATCATTTAAAGCCAGTTCTTGGTACTTTGTTAATAGACTTTCTTGTGATAGTTTACATCTATCTTCAAGAGTCTTCGAGTTCAGTTCCTTCAGAATATTTGTGACACTCTCCCATGGATGAAACAAATCTGTGACCATTCATACTGCCCTTCTTCATATGCATTCAATGTCCCCTGTTAGTTCTATTTGGTAAGGCTCTCACACACTTCAGCAATATTCTAGAACTGGTCATGTTAGTGATTTGTAAGCACTCTCTTTTGTAGACTGACTGCACTTCCCCAGTATTCTATCAATAAACTGAAGTCTAGGACATGCTTTACCCATGACTGAGCCTATGTGATCATTCCATATCATACCCCTAACAGTGTCTCACCCAGATTTTTTTTTTTTTTTTTTTTTTGTCCGAGTTGGATGATTCCATCAGTGACTCACTAATATAGGATACTATATTTTTTCATTTTGTGAAGTGCACAGTTTTACATAACTGAACATTTAAAACAAGCTGCCAATATTCAAGCCGCTTTGAATTCTTATTAAGTTCTGGCTTAATATTTATGCAGCTTTTTTTTCAGATAGCACTTCATTGTAGATAACTGCATCATATGCAAAAAGTCTGAGGTTACTATTAATATTTTCTGCAAGGTCATTAACAAATACAAAATCAAATAGGGGTAATGCAGGAGTAGGTTTAATAATGAATAAAAAAATAGGAGTGCGGGTAAGCTACTACAAACAGCATAGTGAACGTATTATAGTGGCCAAGATAGACACGAAGCCCATGCCTACTACAATAGTACAAGTTTACATACCAACTAGCTCTGCAGATGATGAAGAAATTGAATAAATGTATGATAAGATAAAAGAAATTATTCAGGTAGTGAAGGGAGACGAAAATTTAATAGTCATGGGTGACTGGGATTCGACAGTAGGAAAAGGGAGAGAAGGAAACATAGTAGGTGAATATGGATTGGGGCTACGAAATGAAAGAGGAAGCCGTCTGGTAGAATTTTGAACAGAGCATAACTTAATCATAGCTAACACTTGGTTCAAGAATCATAAAAGAAGGTTGTATACATGGAAGAATCCTGGAGATACTAAAAGGTATCAGATAAATTATATAATGGTAAGACAGAGATTTAGGAACCAGGTTTTAAATTGTAAGACATTTCCAGGGGCAGATGTGGACTCTGACCACAATCTATTGGTTATGAAATGTAGATTAAAACTGAAGAAACTGCAAAAAGGTGGGAATTTAAGGAGATGGGACCTGGATCAACTGAAAGAACCAGAGGTTGTACAAAGTTTCAGGGGCAGCATAAGGGAACAATTGACAGGAAAGGGGGAAAGAAATACAGTAGAAGACAAATGGGTAGCTCTGAGGGATGAAGTAGTGAAGGCAGCCGAGGATCAAGTAGGTAAAAAGACGAGGGCTAGTAGAAATCCTTGGGTAACAGAAGAAATAGTGAATTTAATTGATGTAAGGAGAAAATATAAAAATGCAGTAAATGAAGCAGGCAAAAAGGAATACAAACGTCTCAAAAATGAGGTCGACAGGAAGTGCAAAATGGCTAAGCAGGCATGGCTAGAGGACAAATGTAAGGATGTGGAGGCTTATCTCACTAGGGGTAAGATAGATACACCCTACAGGAAAATTAAAGAGACCTTTGGAGAAAAGAGAGCCACTTGTACGAATATTAAGAGCTCAGATGGAAACCCAGTTCTAAGCAGAGAGGGGGAAGCAGAATGGTGGAAGGAGTATATAGAGGGTCTATACAAGGCTGATGTACTTGAGGACAATATTATGGAAATGGAAGAGGATGTAGATGAAGATGAAATGGGAGATATGATACTGCGTGAAGAGTTTGACAGAGCACTGAAAGACCTGAGTCGAAACAAGGCCCCCGGAGTGGACAATATTCCATTGGAACTAATGACGGCCGTGGGAGAGCCAGTCCTGACAAAACTCTACCATCTGTTGAGCAAGATGTATGAAACAGGCGAAATACCCTCAGACTTCAAGAAGAATATAGTAATTCCAATCCCAAAGAAAGCAGGTGTTGACAGATGTGAAAATTACCGAACTATCAGCTTAATAAGTCACAGCTGCAAAATACTAACACGAATTATTTACAGACAAATGGAAAAACTGGTAGAAGCCGACCTCAGGGAAGATCAGTTTGGATTCCGTAGAAATGTTGGAACACGTGAAGCAATACTGACCTTACGACTTATCTTAGAAGAAAGATTAAGGAAAGGCAAGCCTACGTTTCTAGCATTTGTAGACTTAGAGAAAGTTTTTGACAATGTTGACTGGAATACTCTCTTTCAAATTCTAAAGGTGGCAGGGGTAAAATACAGGGAGTGAAAGGCAATTTAAAATTTGTACAGAAAGCAGATGGCAGTTATAAGAGTCGAGGGGCATGAAAGGGAAGCAGTGGTTGGGAAGGGAGTGAGACAGGGTTGTAGCCTCTCCCCGATGTTGTTCAATCTGTATATTGAGCAAGCAGTAAAGGAAACAAAAGAAAAATTTGGAGTAGGTATTAAAATCCAGGGAGAAGAAATAAAAACTTTGAGGTTCGCCAATGACATTGCAATTCTGTCAGAGACAGCAAGGGACTTGGAAGAGCAGTTGAGCGGGATGGACAGTGTCTTGAAAGGAGGATATAAGATGAAAATCAACGAAAGCAAAACGAAGATAATGGAATGTAGTTGAATTAAATTGGGTGATGCTGAGGGTATTAGATTAGGAAATGAGATGCTTAAAGTAGTAAAGGAGTTTTGCTATTTGGGGAGCAAAATAACTTCGACCAAAGTAGAGAGGATATAAAATGTAGACTGGCTATGGCAAGGAAAGCGTTTCTGAAGAAGAGAAATTTGTTAACATCGAGTATAGATTTAAGTGTCAGGAAGTCGTTTCTGAAAGTGTTTGTATGGAGTGTAGCCATGTATGGAAGTGAAACATGGACAATAAGTAGTTTGGACAAGAAGAGAATAGAAGCTTTCGAAATGTGGTGCTACAGAAGAATGTTGAAGATTAGGTGGGTAGATCACGTAACCAATGAGGAGGTATTGAATAGGATTGGAGAGAAGAGAAATTTGTGGCACAACTTGACTAGAAGAAGGGATCGGTTGGTAGGACATGTCCTGAGGCATCAAGGGATCACAAATTTAGCATTGGAGGGCAGTGTGGAGGGTAAAAATCGTAGAGGGAGACCAAGAGATGAATACACAAAGCAAATTCAGAAGGATGTAGTTTGCAGTAGGTACTGGGAGATGAAGGATCTTGCACAGGATAGATTAGCATGGAGAGCTGCATCAAACCAGTCTCAGGACTGAAGACCACAACAACAACAACAGGTCATTAACATACAAAATCAACAGCAAGGGTCTCAACACACTTCCATGGGGCACTACTGAAGGTACTTCTACATCAGATGATGCTCCTCCATCCAAGATGACATTCTGTGTCCTCCTTACCAAAAAATCCTCAATCAAGTCACAGATTTCCCTTGATACCCCATATGATCATACTTTTGGCAATAAGTGTAGGTGTGGTACTGAGTGAAATGCTTTTTGTAAATCAAGAAATACTGCATCTACTTAACTGCTTTGATCCAAAGCTTTCACCATGTCATTTGAGAAAAGTGTGAGCTGAGTTTCACATGATTGAGATTTTTGGAATCCATGCTGGTTAGCATTGAGGAGGTTGTTCTGTTTTTTTGAGCTACCTCATTATGTTTGAGCTCAGGATATGCTCTAAGATTCTACAACAAATCAGCATCAAGGATCTTGGATGCTAGTTCCATGGATCACTTCTACTACCCTTCTTGTAGATAGGTGTGGCCTGTGGTTTTTTTTTATGAGAATAGGTCATGGCTTTTTTAGGTTATAGTTAGAAGAGGGGCTAACTTGGCCGCAAATTCAGTGTAGAATCTGACAGGAATTCCGTCAGGTCCTGGAGCTTTGTTCAATTTTAACTATGTCAGCTGTTTCTTAACACCACTGACACTAATACTTCTTTCATTCAACTTTTCAGTGGTATGAGAATTAAACTCAGGGCAATTCTCCTGGGATTTCCTTTGTAATGGAATGCTTGAAAATGGAGTAAAGCATTTCGCTTCTGCTTTGCTACCCTCATTTTCAATTCCTGTCACATTTGCTAGGGTCTAGTCACTAACTTTGATGCCACTAACATCCTAGAATTTCATTGAATTTTGTGAAATATCATTTGACATTATTCTACTACGGTAGCTATTAAAGGCATCATGCATTGCTCTCGACTGTCAAACGCATTTCATTCAGTATTTCTCTATCTATAACCCTACTCTTTGTTTTACACCTATTATGTAGTAATCTCTGTTGCTTTAGAAGTTTCTTTAAAGTGACTACATATGATGGAGGTTCCCTCCAATTATGAACTGTTCTGCTGGGTACATGTCTGTCCAGTGCTCCTGCCCTGTGCTGAAAGTTTCATGTTCCTCACTGAGATATGACACTACTGAATTTTAATCTAGTTTACTGAACATATGTACCTTTCTGCTTGTTTCAGTTGGACTCTGTACTTTGGTAATCATTGTTGCCACAGCAGTGCCATGGTCACTGATACCAATTTTGATGTGGACATCCTCAAAGAGATCAGGTCTTTTTGTTGTCATTAGATCCAATATATTTCTATCATGAGTGGGGTTCTGAACTATCTGTTCTAGAAAGTTATCAGAGAAGGCATTCGGTAATGTTCCACAGGATGACTTTTCATGTACACCACTAAAAAGAACTGTAATTTTCTCAGTTAATTGTTGCATTATTAAAGTCTCAACTGATGATTACAGCATGAGTGGGAACTATGTACAAGAGAACTGAGTTTTTCTCTAAAGTTTCTGGTTACATCAGGAGAAGAGTCTGATGGCTGATAGAAGGATCCAATTATCATTTTATGCCCATCCCTGATACTGATTCTTGCCCAAACAATGTCACATGCAGCTTCAGTTTCTATCTTGGTGAATTTAAGTTTCTTGTCTGCTGTGACAAATACACCACCTATTTCCCATTTGCCCATCCTTTTTATACATACTTAAATTTTTCCCAAAGATTTCACTGCTACCAATGTTAGATTTCAACCAGCTTTCTGTATCTAGTGTTATGTGAGCTTTACTGTTTTTTGTGAGTGCTTCAAACTCTGACACTTTGTTGCAAATGCTTAGACAGTTTACCATTAGGATTTTAATACTCTCACCTGCGAGAGGCATTTCTTTCGATCTTACACTGACACTTCCAGGTTTTCTACAGCTGTCGTTATTGGAATTGGATGGAGAATCACGTAATCTAAAAAACCCCACATACATTCAGCTACCTGAGTAGCAGCCTCTGATGTGTAGTGTACACATGACCCATTTAGAGGGACCCTATAGTTCTCATCCCTATGGCACAAGACCAGGAAGTCGCAGCCTAGCTTGTCACAGAACCTTTGAAGCCTCTGGTTCAGTCCTTCCACTTGACTTGGAACCAGAGGGCCACAATCAGTTCTGGGGACAATGGTGCAAATTGTGAGCTTTGTTGAAACTCAATGCGAAACATTGGTCTTCTCAACCTTCTCTGCCAGTCTCTGGAATGACCCAAGCCTAACATCAGAGCCCAGATGGCAGGCATCATTTGTTCCAATGTACACCACAATTTGCTGTTGATTACACCCTGTTCTCCCAATGGCTGCTGAAATAGCCCCTTCAACATGTTGAATGAGGTCTCCAGGTATACAAAATGAGTGCACCTGGTGTCCTTTTGTGCCATTTCCCTAAGGGGCACCATCATTTGCCATATGTTTGAACTGCCAATGATTAATAAACCCCTATCCTTTTTCATTTGTATCCTCTCGGCACCAGACAAAACAGGTTTCCCAAAAAGAGGTGAAGTGGGTCCCAGTGGCTCAGTTTCAGCCTCTGTGAAAGCACCTCAAACTTGTTGGTTAAGTGGATTGGTACAACACCCTGTGTCCTCTCTGGTCTCTGTCCACATTGACAGGATGCCTAGATCTACCATTGACATGCTACTCACAGTCAAGCGGATGAGTAATTACAGATCTTGTATCTTCTGCAGAGGAGACAGTATCCAAAGGAGATGATAGTACTTGAGAACCTCTGGTACCTGTATCACAGGTACACAACTTGTGTTATATGAATAAAAAAATTACGTACACATATATGAATGGAAAAAAATTTAAAGGCTAATATAATTGCATTATTAGAAATGTTCTGCTTGTATGAATTTAGGCTATTTGGACTTCCTCTCTTACATTTCAATTGTAGATGCAGGCAGCCAACTTCAAGGATCCCAGTGCATGACAAAAAATGAAAAAAAAAACTTCCTTACTTGACTCCACTTCACGTCAATAAAAATACTTAACACTGTTGTTAAGTATTTTCTTATTCATACACACATATAATACATAACACTTGTAATGCTTCATATTTTAAGCAATACGTCTTGTCCATCCTTCTACATCTGAGAGAGTGGAAACAAAATCATGTACAAAGAAAAAATGAATGATGTTTTTATTTTCTTTATTTGTATGCACCTAACCACGCATTCATAATTAACATCTTTTCTGACACTTATGGTTGATTGCTGTTTCATTTCTTTTTTAGTAAAATTTAACCTTACTATATCCCGGGGGTCTTGCACCATGTACCTACACAATTGCCCCCACACTGTACATTGACATGTTATGGAGACATACAGTGTTTTTGCATGTACATATTTAAATTTAAATTTGCCGATAGAGGTTGATGCCCATTTTATGTCGGCTTCTCTTTCATTTAATGGAATGGATATGCCAGCTTATCCTATGTACATTAAAGTTCTACAAGAAACTGAAAGATTGTATACATAATATGATAGTTCGATAGACACACAAACAAACACAAACATACACACAAAATTCAAGCTTTCGCAACAAACAGTTGCTTCATCAGGAAAGAGGGAAGGAGAGGGAAAGACGAAAGAATGTGGGTTTTAAGGGAGAGGGTAAGGAGTCATTCCAATCCCGGGAGAGGAAAGACTTACCTTAGTGGGGAAAAAAGGACAGGTATACACTCGCGCACACACACACATTCATCCGCACATACACAGACACAAGCAGACAAAATGTACAAAATGTCTGCTTGTGTTTGTGTATGCGCGGATGGATATGTGTGTGTGTGCAAGTGTATACCTGTCCTTTCTTCCCCCTAAGGTAAGTCCTTCCGCTCCCGGGATTGGAATGACTCCTTACCCTCTCCCTTAAAACCCACATCCTTTCGTCTTTCCCTCTCCTTCCCTCTTTCCTGATGAAGCAACTGTTTGTTGCGAAAGCTTGAATTTTGTGTGTATGTTTGTGTTTGTTTGTGTGTCTATCGACCTGCCAGCGCTTTTGTTTGGTAAGTCTCATCATCTTTGTTTTTAGATATATTTTTCCCACATGGAATGTTTCCCTCTATTATATTCATAATATGATAGTTCATTACATATTTGAATTTGGCATGCTGACAATAATGTTCAGTTTGCTTCGGCCTCGCTGCTGGGTTTTGCGCTTGCACACTAGCAGATTTGGTGGCTAAGTGCTAGTCGCTAACAGTCAACATGCTAGTTGCTACTGTCGCACGTGTGTGTGCTCATTTTCTTAGTGTTGATTTCACATTGAGTGTCACACTTTTACCTGAGTATCACATATTAAAGAATTGCTGTGGTCTTGTCTTCATTCTGGGTACAGTGAGTGTGTGTTTATTGTTCAAAATCCAACGCTGTGGTAGAAGATCTCCATTTTTACAGCCTGTGTGTCTTATTACCTGTCATACTCACATTTGAAATGGAGAGAACCCTGGCCAACAGCATCCGTCAATGAGGTGAGTACTGGCCTGAACAACTATAGTTCACTTATTAATGTATTGTGTGAGTTAATGAGCATTTCGCTCTCATTTAAGTATGTGGCTGAAAGAGACAGCTGTCCATGAATTGTGAAATGAATCCTGTCATCCTGGAGTGTGTGGCACAAAGAACATAGATTTGCCATGAGATAGGGATATTCACGGGCATCTATTGTGCTGAATGAGGCCAGGCTGATCAGGCCTAAGTGCTGTAGTGTATGAGTGAAACAGATGTGAACGTACGTCATAGGGAAACCCCATAGGAGCTTTTTGTGCCCAGGGAGACATAGCGGTGTTAAATATGGTGGACTTAAGATCAGTCATAAAGGGAAACATTTATGAAAACTTTAATTCTGTAGTAATTCAGGGAATGAAGCCACAGTTATTTTAATCTACCACCTTTCTTAAATTTTCATGGTGATTCCAATAAAACTTGAATATTGATCATATCTATAATAGTTTAAGGTTTACTGTTAAAGTGAAATTAACAAGTTTTGTAACAAAGATCCAAATGCTAAAATATGAACACTGGTCAATCTTAACAATCAACATTTCATATAAAAGTGCATCATTAAAATGACAAATGTTGTAAATATCAACTCCGTAACTTTATCTGTTTAAAAGATATAGTAAATTTAAATTATCAGTATTTTCAGTTAAGCAACAGATCATCACTCTTCAGGCTTTCCCGGCGATCTAATGACATCTTGGGTTGTCGGGTGTTCTGCCGGATATCAGCGTCGTACTTGCACGATATTTCGGTCACGTAGCTAAAGACCTTCATCAGGTGCGACCTGAGACTGCTCCTCGAGTCGACCTGGTCCAGTATTTATGCCTGTGGCCTTCCCCGTCCACCAACGGCTGCAGGCGCTTCCTCTGTGGTCCGCGCCCATTCCCTGTGACATGCTGGAGCGTTGCTGCTCCGTTTTCTGTCCGCTGCGGTTCTAGGTGTTCCCTCTGCGGTCCGCGCCCACCAAACCCGCTCCTGGGGGTTTCATCTACGGTCTGGGGTACCAGGCGTTCCCCCTGCGGTCCGCGCCCGCTCACCACGACCTGTTGGAGCGTTGCCGCTCCGTTTTTCGTCTGCTGCGGCTCTGGATGTTCCCTCTGCGGTCCGCGCCCACCAGTCCCACTTCTGGGTGTTCCATCTTCGGTCTGGTGCTCCTGGCAGTCCGTCAGGGGCTCGTTTACCATCTCCATGTCTCTGGTTCTTCTGTTTGTGTAGTGTTGCAGCTGGCCCCGTTGCTCCTTTAACAATTCCAGAGCCGGATCCCAGGCTCTGCTTAGCTGGTACCCTGTGTCACGATTCATAAGATCGTCAGCCATTTTAATCTCAATCGATTCTCTTATAACACTGTCCCAAAATCTGGGTGTTTGCGCTAGAATCTTGGTATCCTCATACTTCATGGCATGATCTAGTTCTAGACAGTGTTCAGCAATGGCTGACTTAGTCACCTGTCTTAATCTAGTGTGCCTCTGATGTTCTTTGCACCTGATCTCCACAGTTCTTGTCGTCTGGCCAATGTAGGACATGCCACATTGACAAGGTATGTTGTAAATCCCTGGTTTTCGTAACCCCAGGTCGTCTTTGACACTCCCCAGCAGTCCCCCGATCTTGTTGGATGGTCAGAAAACACACTTGATATTGTGTTTACGCAGGATCCTACTGATTCTGGCAGAAATAGAGCCAGCATAGGGCAGATATGCCACCTTCCTTGCTTCATCTTGGTCTTCTTCAGGAACCTGTGGCATAGTGGCTGGTCGGAGTGCCCTCTCAATTTGTCTGTCCATGTATCCATTCTTGGAGAAAACTGTTTTGAGACGTTCTATCTCTATGGGTAGATTCTCTTGGTCTGATAGGGCACGTGCTCTGTGGACTAAAGTCTTCAGAACCCCATTCTTCTGTGCAGGGTGGTGACAACTGCTGGCCTGCAGATATAAATCAGTGTGTGTAGGTTTTCGGTACACACTGTGGCCAATTGATCCATCTGCTTTCCTCTGGACTAGTACATCCAGAAATGACAGCTGGCCATTCTTCTCCAGTTCCATGGTGAACTTGATATTAGGGTGGCATGAGTTAAGATGTTCAAGAAACTCATTGAGCCTGTCCATCCCATGTGGCCAGATCACGAAGGTGTCATCCACATACCTAAAGAAGCATGTGGGTTTAAATGTGGCTGTCTCCAATGCCCTCTCCTCAAAACTCTCCATAAACATGTTGGCAACCACAGGGGACAGTGGGCTGCCCATAGCTACACCTTCAGTTTGCTCGTAATATTGGTTTCTGTACAGGAAATACGTGGATGTCAGTGTATGACTGAACAGGTCCAACAGAGCACCATCAAATTTCTCTGCAATCAGTTCTAGTGAGTCCTTCAGTGGGACCCTGGTGAACAGCGATACCACATCAAAACTAACCATGATGTCTGAATCTGTGATGTGCAGTTGCTTGAGGCGTTGCAGGAAATCTTCTGAGTTGTGAATGTGGTGAATACATTTCCCCACATATGGAGCCAGGAGACCTTTCAAGTACTTGGCTGTTGTGTACGTAGGTGCCCCAATATTACTGACAATAGGACATAGGGGCACACCCTCCTTGTGTATTTTGGGCAGACCATACAGTCTAGGTGGCACTGGCGCTTTTTCCCGTAGTTGTCTGATGATCTTATCGGGCATCCCTGTTTCCTTCAAGAGAGCACTAGTCTTCTTGGCCACCTTGTCCGTGGGGTCACACTCCAGAATTCTGTATGCAGGGTCCTCCAGAAGTTGGCGTACTTTCTCATCATAATCCACTCGCTGCAAGATGACAGTGGAGTTCCCTTTGTCTGCTGGCAGTACCACAATGCTGTTGTCTTCCCGTAGTTTCTTGAGTGCAAGCCTCTCCTCGGTTGTGATGTTCGAATTCGGCGGCCTGGCCTTGGTGAGGCCCCTGCAGGTCTCTCGGTGGACTTCCTCTGCCACATTAGGTGGAAGTGTGGCTGCAACTTGCTCTACTGCACTGACGAAACCTGAAGTGGGTACGTTTCTAGGGGTCGTAGATCATCAGACAACTACGGGAAAAAGCGCCAGTGCCACCTAGACTGTATGGTCTGCCCAAAATACACAAGGAGGGTGTGCCCCTACGTCCTATTGTCAGTAATATTGGGGCACCTACGTACACAACAGCCAAGTACTTGAAAGGTCTCCTGGCTCCATATTTGGGGAAATGTATTCACCACATCCGCAACTCAGAAGATTTCCTGCAACGCCTCAAGCAACTGCACATCACAGATTCGGACATCATGGTTAGTTTTGATGTGGTATCGCTGTTCACCAGGGTCCCACTGAAGGACTCACTAGAACTGATTGCAGAGAAATTTGATGGTGCTCTGTTGGACCTGTTCAGTCATACACTGACATCCACGTATTTCCTGTACAGAAACCAATATTACGAGCAAACTGAAGGTGTAGCTATGGGCAGCCCACTGTCCCCTGTGGTTGCCAACATGTTTATGGAGAGTTTTGAGGAGAGGGCATTGGAGACAGCCACATTTAAACCCACATGCTTCTTTAGGTATGTGGATGACACCTTCGTGATCTGGCCACATGGGATGGACAGGCTCAATGAGTTTCTTGAACATCTTAACTCATGCCACCCTAATATCAAGTTCACCATGGAACTGGAGAAGAATGGCCAGCTGTCATTTCTGGATGTACTAGTCCAGAGGAAAGCAGATGGATCAATTGGCCACAGTGTGTACCGAAAACCTACACACACTGATTTATATCTGCAGGCCAGCAGTTGTCACCACCCTGCACAGAAGAATGGGGTTCTGAAGACTTTAGTCCACAGAGCACGTGCCCTATCAGACCAAGAGAATCTACCCATAGAGATAGAACGTCTCAAAACAGTTTTCTCCAAGAATGGATACATGGACAGACAAATTGAGAGGGCACTCCGACCAGCCACTATGCCACAGGTTCCTGAAGAAGACCAAGATGAAGCAAGGAAGGTGGCATATCTGCCCTATGCTGGCTCTATTTCTGCCAGAATCAGTAGGATCCTGCGTAAACACAATATCAAGTGTGTTTTCTGTCCATCCAACAAGATCGGGGGACTGCTGGGGAGTGTCAAAGACGACCTGGAGTTACGAAAACCAGGGATTTACAATATACCTTGTCAATGTGGCATGTCCTACATTGGCCAGACGACAAGAACTGTGGAGATCAGGTGCAAAGAACATCAGAGGCACACTAGATTAAGACAGGTGACTAAGTCAGCCATTGCTGAACACTGTCTAGAACTAGATCATGCCATGAAGTATGAGGATACCAAGATTCTAGCGCAAACACCCAGATTTTGGGACAGTGTTATAAGAGAATCGATTGAGATTAAAATGGCTGACGATCTTATGAATCGTGACACAGGGTACCAGCTAAGCAGAGCCTGGGATCCGGCTCTGGAATTGTTAAAGGAGCAACGGGGCCAGCTGCAACACTACACAAACAGAAGAACCAGAGACATGGAGATGGTAAACGAGCCCCTGACGGACTGCCAGGAGCACCAGACCGAAGATGGAACACCCAGAAGTGGGACTGGTGGGCGCGGACCGCAGAGGGAACATCCAGAGCCGCAGCAGACGAAAAACGGAGCGGCAACGCTCCAACAGGTCGTGGTGAGCGGGCGCGGACCGCAGGGGGAACGCCTGGTACCCCAGACTGTAGATGAAACCCCCAGGAGCGGGTTTGGTGGGCGCGGACCGCAGAGGTAACACCTAGAACCGCAGCGGACGGAAAACGGAGCAGCAACGCTCCAGCAGGTCACAGGGAATGGGCGCGGACCACAGAGGAAGCGCCTGCAGCCGTTGGTGGAGGGGGAAGGCCATAGGCATAAATACTGGACCAGGTCGACTCGAGGAGCAGTCTCAGGTCGCACCTGATGAAGGTCTCGAGCTACGTGACCGAAATATCGTGCAAGTACGACGCTGATATCCGGCAGAACACCCGACAACCCAAGATGTCAACAGATCATCATTTTCTCCTCACAAAATACATTGAACAATGACAGAATGACACGTTATTGAATCATTAGGCAATAGAATATTTGTTGTAAAGTTTAGTGCATAATAGTTACTTTTGTTTTTTATTTATCTGTCAGAAAGCACATTGGTGGAATGCTACTGGCCCTGAAATTCAAAGTTTGGAAGGAAATTGCATGGGTTCTATGTAAAAAAAATGTAATGTTTATTATATAATGAATATGATTGTTACTTTATTTAAAACGTGAAAGTGGTCAAGCTTTGGTTATTTAAATATGTTAAAATGTAAAATAATGTAGAATAAACTGTAGCAATCACATGGACGATTTCAGGGAAGGGAACCGCACTACTCAGTTGAGCGATGAGGTTCGGCATGCAGGAGATGCGGCCAAAGATGGGCAGAGGTACAGTGCTGGTGCAGACATGAAAGCAGACAGTTCAGCTGGAGGCACCAAAGTGGACAGTTCTGGTCTAGACACCAAAGGGTACAGTTCGGATTGAGATGTGAAAGTGGACAGTCGGTCTTTAGGTAGCTACGAAGTGAAATGACTCAGAAAATTTCGTGTTGTGTCATATTGTGGGACTTAGTCTCTGAGCAATGAGCAGCCATGTGCCTCGTGTGAACTTTTTGCTTGGATAACAAGGTGGAGTATTGGACTTGTATTTCATGATGAAATTGTGAATGATCAAACTGTGTCAAATGGATATGCACTCGAATGTAACAGTAACTCTAAATACAACCACTTCTGCTGTTAGTTTGCTTTCTGAATACACATGATTCTAACCAAATCCCAACTGTGTGGCCTACATCATTTATGGAACATTAACTTAGCTCCTGATATTATTATTACTGTTATTATATGTTATATTAACTTTGTGTATTTCATACAATTTTGCAAACTTGCCCTTAATTTATGGGTCATTAACTTAGCTCCTGATATTATTATTACTGTTATTATATGTTATAGTAAGTTTGAATGTTTCATACAATTTTGAAAACTTGCCATCAGCAAGACAATTTAACCACAGGCTCACAAGTGTCTAATTTAGGGTGTGTAATGCGACACATGTGGTTCAACCCCTAGACGAGTTTGGGCCAAGACGTTTTGATGAAGAGGAACCACATGTGAGCCCGAACATCTTTAGGATGTTAGCTCGCAATCAGGCATTGTGAGCCATGATACTCAGAAATTATTTTGTTGCACACGTATGTTAATGTCACCACACTTGACCATCTATTTGTTGAAAGACACATATAGCTGAAAAAAACATTGTATAAATTGCTTGTCTTTGAAGTTCATTCCTCCACATGGAGTTTGGTTTCCAATGAAAAATCATACAAGTATTGAGTTACAACAATATACAAAACATGATAGCTTGTACCTATGGCTGACATTCCATCCATCGCTTATATTATGAACATGAATTTCTTACATTTTTGAACGTCATAAATTCTTCATTAACTGGGTTCTGTTACTTCAGTTTGTTTGTTAGTTTCAACTTATCTTCATTCACATCACATATAAAAATTAATTACATAACACATTTTTAGGGTACAATACAAGCATATGATATATTTATACTTCATTTTGTAGATAGGCTTTTATCACTTATGGGAGTTCATTTCTTCCTTAGGTACAGGAGGGAGAAAAACATTTGAAATATGACTAAAACATTACACATTGCTGGCCTAACTACATTTGGTGCTGCCTCCTTTGTTTGGGAAGGAAGAAAGGTAATACTCATCTACTGGTTCAAGGATTTATGAGGAAATGTTACTCATATAATCATGGACTAGTTGTGAAGGAACTTTTATTTCATGGAAATAATGTGTACTGACTAATCACTCCCCTAGTATCATGTTGTTTCTTCATGTGCTAGTACTATTTACTTCAATTCGCATGTAGCTTAGTGTGAAATATAAAGAAGTTTTAACCATCATAGACTTATCTTTCTCAAACACCTGGAAATGTCATTATTTAAGCTTTCATGTGACACGATAAAAATTAATTGGTTTTTGTAAAAGCACATGCTTAAATGTTTATGTGTACTCTGCAGTGAATAGGTACTGATAAATGTCACAGAGATATACTGCGATAATGCATATTTTATTTTTCATTTGCCTTATGACCTTCATATAAATATTCTTATAACTAAATTGTTTACTCGAGGTGCATCCCATTTTTTTATTTGTTATCTGCTACATTCAAAGTACTTCTCTTCTTCTGTGCCATAATGATGCACTGGTCACTGAAAGAAAAAAATTTAAAACTAATTGCATTAATTAGCTCGGTGACCACTGATACATTTGGCCATTACATCTGTTGCAGATATTTCCATACTTTATTTAAATTCATAGACATTCATTTATTTTGTTACCCATTTTGATCATTTAACCTGCAAAGAAAATTATTTGACATTTCTTATGATATAGGTTCCTTAGTTCTTAGTCAGTAAATGTAATTGCTTAATATTTCCATTTACTTTGTATTTAAGTTAGGTACTTGTACATATTGCATTCCTATTTGGTTGCACTTTCTGCCAGTCTGTCATACATGCGCACAGGTCAAAGCCTCCTCTCCTACTACTGGCATCAGTACGTATTGTTGAGCGTTGACAGCTGAGTCATAAGCTAATTTTGTTTATGCTTTTGCTTAACATGAATTAGTGTATTACTTCTCATTGCTGTTGATTTTATGTTAACATATACAAATTGAAAGAATTACTTATGCCTATACGCATTACTTTATCTTAAAATACAATCCAGAAGGAAAAATGATACTTAAAGTTATGTACAATTATATTGTCATTGAAAGAAAAAAAGTGCTATCCAACTTCATCATTCTATAAAACTTTTATATCCTTGTGATGGTGGAGACCCTTGTCTCTCCATTTTCTCATGGGCTAATGTGTATGTCCCGGAGTATGGTATTTCGGAAATTATATATGGTCCTGAATAGAGTAATTGCCTCTTCTTATTCAGTTGTCAAATTTTATAGATTTAGGTGTGTCAGTAAGAGGACTCGTTGCCCTTCAAAAAACTGTGTAACATGTTTCAATTCCTTATTATAAATTTTCTTTCTATACTTGACCCTGTTTACTAGTGTAACCATGACTTGTTTGATTTTGTCTTGTAGTGTCATTTCTGAAGTGGGTACCTTTGGTATGGGTGACTTCCACTCATTTGTTTGTTTTGTCTGGAACACCAATTCATTAGGTGTGAAACCTGTTGAAGAATGTGGAAGTCGTGCATTACATATTCTATCCATCGGGTGCGTTTGTGAGGTGTGTATGTCCTAATAAACCAGTCAAATTCCTTAAAGACTCATTCTAATTGGCTTGCTTCTCGGTGAAAAAAGCTTACTAATACATTTTTATGCCCTGTGAGGTCATAAATTATTTCCACTTTTGCCCAACGAAATATGAAGCATTATCAGTTAGTAGTACCTTTGGTTTACCTAATCTTCTCAAATAGTCTCCCTCAATTATTTTAATCTTTAATGGCGTACATTTTAATATGTTTCAAGAAAATATCATGTAGTGCTACTACATATCTTACAACTCCTTTACTTCTTGGATATGGACCAGCTATGGCCAGGGATACTATGTCTAGAGGTTTTTTTTGTGAGTATTAGGTGTAGCTCAGTATATTTTGACACATTGGACTGTTTTGATTTTTGACATATTGCACACTTTGTTAATACCTGTAGGACTTGCCTTCTCAAATTTGGAAAATAACAAAGTGTTGCAATTTTTTCAGTACATTTACCTACTTTATAATGTCCCCATACTTCATATATGTGTCTCATAAATTCATCAATATAATCTTCAAGAATACACTCACACCATTGATCAGACTTTTAATGTTTCCTATGAAACAAAATGCCACCTTCATCTTGCTTAAGGTTTTGCATGACTTTACTCCATCTGTGATCTTGCTGTTGTATGATTTTCATTTGCTTACAAAACTTATGGTAATCAGACTGTTGTGTTGTATCTTGCATTAATAGTGTTTTGATTTCTGCATCTTGCTCTGTTAATTCAGCAAATTCCTCTAAACCTTGTGGTAACCTAGTCAAGGCATCTCCAATAACATTCTGACTTTCTTTCATATAAATGATCTCAAAATTGAATTCATGTAAATAGAGACACCATCTAGCTAATCTACAGTGCAATAGTTTACACGTTAAAAGAATGACAGTGACTGATGGTCACAGTGAACCTTGGTATTCTTACCCCACAAAAAATATTCAAAGTTTTTAAATGCCCATATTACAGCTAAACTTCCCAATTCTGACACAGATTAACATCTTTCTGTTTCTGATAATGTGTGACTAGGAAAACTGATGACCTTGAGTACTTCTTTACCTTCTTCTTCTCGCATCTGGAACAAACATGTCTCCAGGCCCTGAGATGAGACATCTGTGCATAGACAAAAATTCTTGGACATGTCAGTGTGGCTAAGAATGTTTGCACTGACTAATGCCTGCTTAATGTTATTAAAGTCCTGCCAACACTTGTCATTCCACAACAAAAGCCTATTTTTATTGTAACAAGTTGAGTAATGCATCGCTGTTCATCAGTTGCTGTGGTAAGAATTTATGGAAAAAGGATGCTAGTCCTACAAAAGCTTTAAGTTGTTTTTTTCTTTGAAGCTGGACAATTGCATATGGCAGCAAGTTTCTTTGGATCAGGCAATATACCTTGTTCTGACACAACATGTCCTAAAAATTTCACTTGCTCCTTACCAAAATTAGACTTTTTTACATTTTGCACTCTACAACTGTCACTGGTGCCTGCTGTAGGACCCGTGAGAATTTGTGGATAAATACTGACAGACTGTGGTTTGTTCACTGTAGCCTGTGTCTTATTTACATGTATATTTCAAGATCCGGTAATATTTTCTTCAAAAAGATTGCAGGTCCTATTTTCTGCAGCTTGTAGGTTAATGTTTACCTTGTCTACTGTTTCATTTTCTTTTCTCTGAATAGCCTTTTTTACTACATCTGTGTATAACTTACAATCTGTTACTAACTTATCTGCAATGGTACTACCCTTATCTAATGTACCTACTTCAGCTTGACTAATTATATCACTTAGATTTTCATTGATCTTCTCTCTCTTCTTCTTAGTACATGCTGAGTCAACTTCTAATGTTGCTACCCTTAAAGCAAGTTCTTCTCCAGCTAGAAGTACACCTTTGTAGTCTTTATTTAGTTTGTTAATGACAGTGGTTACCTTTTTTGCTGTCAGACACAACTGGTTTTGTGTGGCTTCAATATTGTGTTTGTGTTTGTGTCTGTGATTTTTATTATCTGTTGCACTACTCAATCATGATGGACATTAAAATAATCTACCTTCTGCTTTAACTCAATAATGTTACTGTCAACTTCAGAAAGTACTTCATGCTTTACTTGTTTTTTCCATATCATTCAATTTTGCGTAGATTTCAGTGCAAAAAGTTTTGGCTAAGTCATTGAATTTCTGTGAGACTGTGCCTTGAAACTCCTTGAATACTTGTTTTTGTTCTTGTTTCATTATATTTAGGTCTTGTGTGATGGTGTTCAGATTCTGTGTCAAATCATCAATTTTGGTATTCGTGTCACATTTCATCACTGAAATTTGTGTTGATGTTACCTAGTTTCATGGTTATATTAGATAATAACTGCCATAGCAGTTGTGTCAGTTGTACTATTGTAGTACCTTCCAAGTTAATGTCTGTGATGTGAACAAATGGTGTTTGTAATGTATTGTCAAGATTCATATTTGTATCGCTCTCCCATGTTTCATTCATGAGCGGTATGTTGCTCTGGGAGATGGGCGACATTGTGTCATCAGTTGTAAACCTTGTGTCATCAAGGTTATTGTGCATTGCTATCATTTGTCACACTTATGACACTCATCTCTGACATACTTAAACTTTCTGCAGTAGGCATGCATGGTGCCTGAACTTCAATTGACGATCACACAATTCTAAGCATCTTGGCTGATTGCATTTTCGCTGTTGCTATCAACAATGGACATATATTTTTCTGCCATGTTGTATGAATATGCAAAAAGAAAATTTTTGCAAGAAATGTTAAAATTTCATATGCTAATTATTACACTTGATAATTGTAATTTATGCAATGTCAAAGGCTGTTTTACATCTATTATGATGTGTAAACTATTTTGTTGCAATTCTTTATGTTTTACTGACAATGTATACCACCCTGCAAAATTCCTGTAAATCTTCCACAATAAAATTCAAGGAAAGCCAATAATGATGAAAAGGTTCCTGTCCACATCAAAAGAGGCATTACCAAATGTAACCATGCAAGCAACTTGCATAGCCTTCCTACCTTTGCTGCACCAAACAAAATAGCTTACTATGGAAAATTTTATGTAACTTGTGTTCAATTCTTATTCCTTTCCAAAATGTTCTTCTCAATTTTAGACTTTTTGCTTTACATGCTCCCTGTTGTGATTCATGCAAACATAAAAAACAAACATTTGGTTTTTATTACTCATAACACTGTCATAGAACTTTATTACTATATCAATAGTTAACAAACCCTATTTACAACTGGTGCCCTGAAGTCATGGCACTCAGGTCGCCAGTTGTGATATATGAATAAAAGAAAATTTCACATACACATATATGGATGGAAAAATTTTTAAAGGCTAATATAACTGCTTTATTAGAAATGTTCTGCTTGTACAAATTTACGCTATTGGACTTCCTCTCTTACATTTCAATTGTAGATACAGGCAGCCAACTTCAAGGACCCCAGTGCGTGTCAAAAAATGAAGAAGATCCTCCTTACTTGGTTCCATTTCTCTTCAATAAAAATACTTAATACTGTTGTTAAGTATTCTCTTATTCGTACATACATATAATACATAACACTCAAAATACTTCATATTTTAAGCAATATATCTTGACCATCCTTCTATATACGAGTGAGTGAAAACAAAATCATGTACAAAGAAAAAATGAATGATTTTTTTTCATTTGTCTGTGCTTCACCGCGCATTCATAATTAACATCTTTGCTGACAATTATGGTCAAACACTGTTTCATAAAAAAAAAAAAAAAAAAAAAAAAAAAAAAAATAATAATAATAATAATAATAATAATAATAATAATAATTTAACCTTACCACATCCTGGGGGTCTTGCACTGTGTACCTACACAAACTCTCAGGAGCTCTTCAAATAATCTTGTCTGACGGTTGTTTTACTAAAAATTTGTTATCAGCAGATGTGTGTCTGTTATCTCTACCTTTTGCATTCTCTTTTCCAGGTAAGACTGGAACCACTCGTTCACTATTCCTCTTGTACCTAGCATGTCTAGCTTTCTTAATAGTATTTTATGGTTAACAGTGTCAAAATCCTTGACCAGTTCTAAGAATACGTCTGTAACACAATCATCCTTGTCACAAGCTTCAAGTGTCACTTTTGTGAACTCTTTAAAGGCCAATGTTGTAGCACTTTGATAACCAAACTGTTGTGCTTAATTAAAAAGGTTGTATTTATTCATGTAACTCATTAGTTTCTGTTTCATGATTGATTTAATTATTTCTGATAATGAATACAATAGAAAAATTGGTCTGTAATCACCAATGCTTTCTTCATTACATTTATTTAGTAAAGGCAAAGTTCATGCATGCTTTTTAGATACTCTGGAAAAATACCTGAACTAAACAACTCATTTATGTCTGTTAATGAAGCTTGTCTTCAGAACAGAGATAGGAGTCTCAGTCTATGCCTGCTGACTTCTTATTTTTTAACCGTTGTGTTGCCTTCCTGAAATCAAGCTTTGTTGTGGGAAACAAAATCATTGTCCATGCTGTGGAAGTCATTGTGAACGTTACATATGTTTTAGGAGGATTTCACTGCAGCTTTTCTGCAATTATGGTCTAAACAGATGCTGAACTTTCTGTTACTGCCATAGCAATGTTTACCATTTGTGCCACACCAAAAGTGCCAAAAATGGTTAGGAAGTTACTATTAATTTCACCCTTGACACCTATGTTAATATTAATGTCTCCACATATTATTGTGTTAATTTTTGGGGGCTGAGACTCTTTTCAGGACTTCAGTTAATTTTTTAAAGAGAATATCCACATTACCAGTAAGTGAGTGGTACACACACATAATGTTTAACTTCTTATAGATGTCTAGCTTTGTTATTTCAATGGCTGTCAGTTCAAAATGTTTATTTTCACTAATTGTGATAAGATCTTCTCTAGCTCTAAATTATGTGTCACCTCTGATATAAATGTAAGATTCCCCACCCTTTAAGGTAATTCTGCAATAGTAATTTCTACATTCACACTGTACGCTGTAATTCATCAGCCATACATCAGTGTTCAGTAATGCATACTACTATGCTGTTCAAAGACTGTAATTCAATTTCAGGCTATTGGACTTCATATTTAATGGACGACACATTTTGATGAATATCAGACAATTCTGAACAAATTTCCAAGGTGTTTGTGCACTTCAGTTATTATTATGGCGGTTATCAACTGCAAGAGTCTACCACCTCATCTTTGAGAATGAACTTCTTTGAAAATTGTTGATCTCAGTGTGTTCCAAACTATGTATTCGAGCAGATGTGTTTTTTCACCGACATGATCAAAATAAAGTTAATTAATTATAAACGAGTGAATACTTAATGTTGGGTTTGATATTACTGCACATAACATCTCAATCCCCACACTGGTGACCCCGATGCTTACAAATGCCACTTACGATGCCAGAAATGTGTACTGGAACATCACCATGGACAAACAATGTAGCAACCCTTTGTCGGATTTCTACGTCCATTGATTTCGTATCGCGCCGCATTTGGGATGCAGTGTATAGGAAGTGTAATTAGTGTGTAAATTCCTGACTCTTGTGTGAATCGTGCTTTTTGTAACTTTCGTCACCTTCTCACACATCGACAATGCGACCGAGGTGCACACATTGTCCATCAAAACCCGCTCAACGGGTCGGTGATTTCACTTCTGGACAGTGCAGTGCTCCATCGCCAATTAATTTGGACAATTTTGACTTGCTTTTGTGTAATGAATTAACTTTGTGCAGTGCTTTGACATCAGACAATCATGCCAAACAATGGACTGCAATAAACGGGGACTATGTTGTAAATCCCAATTCGCACGAACTCCGAACTATGGGTAAATCGCATGCCTGGTCGAATTCACAATCACCCGTCACGGCTACCGCGTCTTCCGCGCTGTGTGCAAATTCGTTCGACCCAGTTTCCACACAGCCCGTCTTCCAGAGTTCGAATGTTCGCACCAACTTTTCCGTCGCTTCTCCGCACTTGTCCCTCATTTGCAGCATTTAACTACCAACATTTCTCTCGGACCAACTTACAATGTGGTTCATGGCTGCGGAGTATATATTCTCCTCTTATGGCATCACCGATGAAAGTGAAAAATACCTCGTACTCTTCAGGCACCTAAAGGACTATCATTATATAATTACGGACATTATCTGTGATAATTTGAGTGACAAGTACACCAGAGCGAAAGCCACTTTAATTCAGCACCTGTCATCAACATCACAGGAACAATTTCATCAAGGGCATCCTACTGATCAACGACAATGCACCAATTACACAGCCGACAATGCCAGCCATTTCTCAGTGCAACACTGGACATGCCACACCTCCCTCTACGCAGCACCCGAGCCGCACCGACTCTGCTCGACCGCTACCGACAGCGACGCCCGAGCCGCCGCCTGCTGGCTCACTGACCTCGACCCAGTCAAAACAGACAGCTGTGTGACATATGATCCCACCACGGCTACCGCACCCGCATCTTGTCAACAACTTGCCAACACTATGCACGCTTACCGCCCAGCCATTCACCACTCGATCGCGCCTGCAACTTGTTCACCCACCCCGGAAGACGATTTCAGCCATATCAACGCTTCAGACAGCAGTGAATGTGTTCTCACTCTGGCACTGCCGAGTGCTGAGTTTCACATTCGCAATCGCACACACGATCTCTTCTACTCGAACTCTTACATCAATACTGTGCCGCTGACCTTGTTTTATATGCCAGGTTACCCTTTGATAGAGACAGATTCTGATTTCAACCCCATCTTACTCAGTGATACACAGCAGACTGCTTCACGACATGCATTTTCGCCTGAACAACTGTGACAGCTACGTCAGCAAATTGCGACATACAACTTGTTGGTACAAGATCAGTTACACATGCTGCAGCCGACACAGACCGAGCACGACATGCAACGAGATGCTCCTGTCATTGTTCCGCCTCTGACTGCTGACGATCCTTTGCCATTACTACCAGCTACAACTAATACCCTGATGATCACGCTACATGGATCTATGTCCCAGATGTTACAACTGTCATCATAATGCTGCCTCAAGTGGAAATTCTACGTTACTGATGTGATACAAGCAACTTATTTACGCCACTGCCACCTTTCCTTGGTAGTTCCAGACACTTCATTTCTGTACCATGGCATAACCAGCCGCATTCCAGTGCCACTTGCTTTGCTGCCCTCTTCACTACCTCCGCAATGTACGATCAACACATCTGCCATTTCTGCTTCGACAAGTGAGCATCTTTCCGCTCTGACACATGACTGAGCAGCATCACCTTCCTGCTCCGACCATGGTTTCGCCGACCATGTCCGTCTTCCACCACCTCTCGCCATCGCCATGCCTCATGCACAGGGCTCACAGCCATGCCCCCCAACCTTTGATCATGGCTGTTTCGCACATCAAAACACCAACACTGTCAACTCCGCTTGGAACATCCTGCCATGTACCGCTGTAACACACTCACTGTCCACGGAATTTGAGGTGACGCTTCCGTCTACACCGAAGTCATCTGCCGCCAAGGTCAGTCATGTGCAGCTTGCTGTTTTCTCCCCAGCTGCGAAATCAAGCACCTCTATAATTCTGTCATTACCACGAGTGTTGCTCATCTGGCATCTCTTACGCAACCTGTTAAGCCACAGCACGCTTGCTCCTTTATGTCATACGGCCAATAACAATCTGTTACCGGACACATTGCACTTACCGTGGCGCTCGCTGGCAAATACTTTGACAATACATCACATCGCATTTTCGACACACTCCGCACTTTTGATCAGATCAAAACCCCGCTGCGCCGCACAGCCTCGACACGACGATGTTCTCCCCACTGTCACGCCGCCGCCTTCTGCTCCCACCGTGCCATCAGCAGCATGGCACGGTCAACCTGTGGACGCCTTCTGCGCCTCCTTCCCTCTGCTGGTCATGCCTACCAAGACATCGAGAAACAGTCCGATCGCGCCTCGCACTAGCGCCTGCCATGACACGATTGGTCACACGCACCTGCGCCATCAGCCCGCCGGGTGCACACATGCCTCTCATCATCCTTACCGTGTTCTGCATTACCGGCGGGGGCTCTGTGGTGGTGCAAGAGTCGACCGCCTCGTTATTGAGAATGAACTTCTTTGAAAACTGTTGATCTCAGTGTGTTTCGAACTCTGTATTTGGGCGGATGTGTTTGTACCGACATGATCAAAATAAAGTTAATTCATTATAAACGAGCGAATACTTAATGTAGGGTTCGATATTACTGCACATAACATCTCGATCCCCACATTATTATTATTATTATTATTATTATTATTATTACAGCTTCTTCAACCTTGAAATTTCATAAAGAACATCTGAGTTTGAAGAATTCTAAATTGTGGAGTTTCTCTGTATTACTTTAGTCAGTCACACAAATTTTCTTCTGGATAATTTTATATATTGTTGACAAATATGTGAATTTAGTGTTCCTAAATATTCTGGGTCATGTTTAATTTTAAAATATGTAACTCATACATGTCCTGGATGAAATGTGTCCAAAGGTAGTTGTGTCTCAGCCTCCTCATGTCTTTGTCCAACATTGTGTACAAGCTAGTGTCAAATGGAAACAAATTAAAAGCACTTAGGCCAATAACAGATTTTAGGTTTAAATCAGTTGTTGGTCTTTTGCCTTTCTTCTAGGTTTTAGGTATGTAAGATAATTTAACATCCAAGGAGTCATGCTTTAAACACACAAAGAACTTTACTCATAAAATAAAGGATAGTGATATGATGAGATGCTTTACTTCATTCGGCTATACAATTAGCCATTTCTAAATAATCTCATTATTAGCAGCACGTTAAACCACAATCTTTCCTCATCCATATATGGAAAGATTTTTAGTACTAAAATAAATGGATACTGAATTTAACCTACAGCACCGAAACATTCTAGAATGAGGAATAAGAACCAGAGCAAAATGTCAAACACTTCCACATTAATCCTTGGGGTGATACATCAAAACTCCACAAAGACTATAAACCACAGTATATGATCACTCTCAAGTACTAAATTCAAATATGTGTCATTTTATCTGTACTTACTCAAAATGAAAATTAGTCAATGTATTCCAGTTAATCATGAAATGATGTATGACTGCATTCTTGCTCCAACCATCTTTGTCTCTGATACAGGAAGTGGGCTCAAGTAAAATTTCAGCAGAGGGCTTTGCAATTTTTCTTGACTTTGCCCCAAAAAACCAACTGATCACAAAATAAGTAGACTTCATTACACAGGTGACTCTACAACACATACTCTCACACCAATAGAGCTGCAAAAAGGAATAGAGTGATACAAGAAGGCAAGTAACTCATTTTGTCTCACCAATAATAATGTTCATAAAACCAAAATACTAAAACAATCAGTACAGGGAACAGTCCTCCCATTTTACATCTGCATCTCAGATATGGAAGCCGGCTGCTGTGGGCGAGCAGTTCTAGACGCTTCAGTCTGGAACAGCGCTACTGCTATGTTCGCAGGTTCGAATCCTGCCTCGGACATGGTTGTGTGTTATGTCCTTAGGTTATTTAGGTTTAAGTAGTTCTAAGTCTAGGGGACTGATGACCTCATGTTAAGTGCCATAGTGCTTAGAGCCATTTGAACCATTTTCAGATGTGGCACTGGGACAGGTAGCCATGGCCTACCAATTGTCCTGTTCTCATAATGCATGTTATTTATTACGTGTGTTGTGAGTTTTGAACTATTGATTTGCACTGTAATACAGTGACAATTCCTAAACTGAGATGACCCCCGGAATGAATGGAGAAAAGAGAAAAACATTGGTTCCATGGAAGTGTACTAGCTCATGGTTATTAGGAGTCTTTACCTATCACGATCGTATACTGGGACACATTTGAGCATGTTGTCTCTGTAGATGATTGTCCCATTACCACATGAGCCAATAAGTTTGAGAATGTAGAGGAAACATTGTGCTAAGAGAGACAAACTTTTCACGAAACCCAGCCAATACTACAAAGAATCAAAAATATTGTATAAACCAAGGTATCTGAGAATCATTCATCACTGTTTCCAGGAATATTGTCTTCTCATACATCACCTTATGCACTGATTTTGCACTTTATCCTCAATATTGTACAAATACCATTACCACACTGCATTGGGGAAGAGGGCAGGGTAAGTCTAAGTGGCTATATGAGTCATTACTGAGGTGAGCAGCATGTTAGGCAAATGGGTGGTTGAGTATGCTGTCAGCCATTGTAAAGCAATATCCATTCATGCAGTGGAACATCTGGTTAGTTATATTCACAAAGAACACTGCACATACACGTCACCTAATTCCCACAAATTTCGAGAGGGGAGTGATGAGCTCTGATGCCATGTTCAATCACATCCCACATGTGTTCGATTGGGTTCAGATCTGGCAAGTTGGGGGGTCAGCAAGTCAACTGGAACTCACCACTGTGTTCCTCAAACCACACCATCAGACTCCTGGCTGTGTGACATGGCACATTCTCTTGCTGAAAAATGCCACTACCACCAGGAAACGATTGTCGTGAAAGGGTGTATGTGGTCTGCAACCAGTATACGATACTTCTTGACCATGTTTGTGCCTTACACAAGCTCCACTGGACCCATGGATGCCCACATGAACGTTCCCCAGAGCATAATGAAGCTGCCACCAGCTTATCTCCATAACATAGTAGATGTGTCAAGGAGCTATTCTCCTGGAAGACAACAGTTTTGTGCCCTCCCATTGGCATGATGAAGAAGGTATCAGGCAGACCATGCTGCGCCGATGGCTGTATATCGATCTCAGTCATAGTTGCTGATGTCATGGTTTCGACATTGGCACATGCATAAGGCTTCGGCTGTGGAGGCCCATCGTTAGAAGTATTTGATGCACTGTGTGTTCAGAAACACTTGCACTCTGCCCTGGATTAAAATCTGATGTTAGTTCTACCACAGTTCACTGCCTGTCTTGTTTTACCAGTCTGCCCAGCCTATGACATCTGACATTTGTAATGAGGGGTGGTCTCCCAACCGCACGATGTCTGGACACGGTTTCATCTTAATTTTGTCATGTTTTGAAGACTTCACCACAATGCTTCTCAAACACCCAACAAGTTATGCAATTTCTGAAATGCTTGTGCCTAGCATCTTGGACATCAAAATCTGCCCTCAGTCAGACTCAGATAGACCATGTGCCTTCACCCTTCTACACATGGATAGCATGCTCACTGATACTACATGCACTGTGCATGTGTCTGACTAGCAGTCATTTCTTGCCAGGTGATGCCGCTATTGCCTGGATGGGTTTATATTGATTGTAAGTCAGTGGTCATAATGTTCTGACTGAACAGTGTATGTTGTAACCTGTCTTGAGCTATGAAGTAAGATAGCTGAAGCTGTATAAAAAAGACATTGTGCATAAAATACAGTAGAGTTGATACAAAACTGTTTACATTATTTAGTAACTTGGACAGGCTGATGCTCGCTTTAGCACCCACACATCACAAGAGGGTGGAGAAGTCCAATGGCACGGCTCTATGGCTCTATGCACTGCCCAACTTTTCTACATATTTTAGGGACTGGTCTACAGAATCATCTGGCCCATAAACTAACCCCATTTGAATTCTTTCAAGTAGCCTTCTCTTAAGTGCATCTATTTGAATTAATTCATCAAAAGGCTGGTCTAAGTGTTCAGGTTTCATGATATGGTCTTTGCAAAACTCTTTCATACCCCCTCTCTGCTCCCTGTATATCGGACCATTTAAAATCTCACTCTTTATCCTTGCCTGTTCAGTGTCAGAGCAAAACCTTTTCAAGAAACACTTTTCAAATTCATCTATGGATAAATTGCTACAGTCAAGTTGGTTGGCCCATCACAGGGGATTATTTTGTGCAATCAGTTTGGCTTCCAGCAAGGGAATAATACAACAGATGCCATAAATAAATTCATAGAAAAAATTTGCATAGCTATAGATGAAAACAGTAAAGTAGCTGGAATTTTCTGCGACCTGACAAAGGCTTTCGATTCTATAAATCATTCCTTGCTAATCCACAAACTAGAAAAATATGGGATTAAGGATGCAGTACTTCAATGTCTTAATTCTTACTTATCTAATAGAAAACAAAGAACAATCATCTCTTCAAATGGTGTAAACTACCATTCTGACTGGAAAACAATAACACAAGGTGTCCCACAAGGTTCGATCCTTGGTCCAATTCTCTTTCTATTGTACGTCAATGACTTACCATTAAACATGATTTCACCATCCGTTCTGTTTGCTGATGACACATCTGTCTTGATAGAAAGTGAAGAAACAGAAACAATTCCTGATAGTGTCACTGGTACATTAGACAGGCTAGAGTCATGGTTCCAGTTAAATGGTCTGAAGCTTAACATATCAAAAACAAACTTGATTCAATTCAGAACCAATCAGTCAAGAGACCAGGAAATTAGTATAAATCATAAAAGTGAAGAATTAACAGAAGTGTATTCTGCCAAATGTCTAGGTCTACACCTCGATAAGAATTTAAACTGGAACACACATATTGAGTACCTGTGCAGCAAACTGGGTAGCTTTGCATATGCCATGCATATATTATCACGTGCTACTAACATGTCCACTCACAAAGTAGCATATCTAAGTTACTTTGAATCAGTGATAAGATATGGCATTATTTTCTGGGGGAGCTCCAGTAATATATCTGGTGTACTGAAGCTCCAGAAGAAAATTATCAGAAATATGTGCACTGCACAGCAAAGAGAATCATGTCATCCATTATTACAGAAACTAAAAATTTTGACTGTCCTCTCCCTATACATATACGAGCTAATGATATTTTTACACAACAAACCGGAATTGTCCATTAAAAACCAATTTGATCATTCATGCAGTGCAACAAATAAAGATAATTTTATGCTTCCTGTCCATAGATTGAAATTATATGCTCAGTCCCCACAATATATGGGCATAAAAGTCTACAAAAAACTTAAAGGCAAAAACATTCTAAACATGGAACTAGGGATACTGTTACATGAAATTCTTATGCACAAATGCTATTACTCATTAGAAGAGTTCATGGAAGATGAACTGATGATTTGAGCAGAATCCAACCACAAATTAGCATTGTATTGAGAAAAAAAAAAAAAAATAGTCCATTATCAAGAAAGATATTTACCTATGCTGGAAAATAAGAAAATATAGATACTGTACATAAACTAAATATAGTTTTAAAAATTAATGTTAGATTCTAGTTTGTAATTTTTGATGTGTCTCCTGTACCATAATCACATGATTTGTAAGTGTATGTTATGAGACTAATAAATCACAATTCAAAAGGCTACGAGTGCAATAGTGGCTTCAGACAGCATCTTGGCAGTGGCCAACCAACATGATGGCAGTGCAGATTTTGTTCACAGTTCAGTGGCTGGTTAGCTAACTACACAACCACACAGTGGTGCATTGATACATCACTTCACCCACAAACAATGCATCAGAAGCATGGTGCACCTACCTGTACAACTAATTAGTTGAGATGTATCTAGCACTGACTTCAGAATTTAGCTTAGTGGCATATCATGCAAAGCTAACAGCCTTGCCACAGTGGTGACAATGATTCCTGTCATATCAACAAACTTAAACACTGTCAGGCTTGGATAGCACTTGGATGGATGACTGTCTGGATCTGTCAAGTGCTGTTAGCAAGTGGGGTGCACCCAGGTCTTGTGAGGCAAATTGAGCAGCTGTTTGATTGAGAGGTAGTGGCTCTGGTCTGGTAAACTGACAACATGCAGGAGTGTGGTGTGCTGACCACATGCCCCTCCATTCAGTATCCAATGATGCCTGTGGACTGAGAATAACTTGGCAGTCGGTCAGTACCATTGGACCTTCAGGTCCTGTTCAGACAATGTTAGTTAATAAGTTAGTTATTTAGTTACTTAGTATATTGTGTTAAAAAAAGTTCTTGAAACACATTTCAGTGGTTGGGGACTGTGGTGTTCAAACAGTGTAATATTATAGAAGTGCTACTAAGAGAATGTATTGTGGTCTACACTGTATGCCTGTCACCACATGTATAACAGAAGGGTTAATATCTCTCATGAAAGTTTAAGTGGAGGGACTAGAAAAAAAAATCTTAGAGACACTAAACATGAATTATCTGATAGTCTGAAAGCCAATAAAGAAGAGTTCTCATATAGTATTATGGATTTAAAAAAACACAAGGAAAAGAGGTGGCTATGACATTAATAAAATTAGCTAAGTAGTTACAGCTGGAAGTAGAAACTAATATGATTTAGTCAGGCAGGAGGTTGTAGAGCAGTTTAAAGAGGTAGATGATAAGATGGAACATATAAAGGAATTATCCACCCAGGAATTCAAAGATATTCATTATCAAATCTCTGATATGCAAGGTTGGGTAAAAACATTAGAAGAAAATAGAGATTTTGGTGAAGTAGTTAGTGCCTCAAATACTTCAACTAGTTTGGAGCTAATTGAACTAATGGAACTAACTGAACCAAAAATATAAAAGAATGTTAGAGCTACCAGAGCTGTCATCAACCAGATGACTCTGTTGTAACATGCAAGAAGCCGTTACTTACGATCGTATCCTTTTTCCAATCTTATTTGAAGTGTTTCAAACTGCGACTGTATAATATGTTGTGCTAGCACAATTAACCACTGTGAACAAAAAAAATTCATAAAATTACTGTATTAGAAAAAGATATATTTTGTTTATGTGAATATATGTTATCATAGTCTTTCTATTGTGCTGTTGAGTGAATTTCATTTTCTGTAAATTATTTTTGATTTAGTGTTCTGTGCTCTATGTTTCGATCTTAGTATGACTACATATTTACTAATGTACTTTGGAACGATGTTAACTGGGCACGAGTTGGTTGGATGTTGTCTGATGGGAAGGAAGGAAGAAAGGAGAGATGTAAAGTTTTCTGGAGTTGTGTGCAAATGGATTGTGTTTCACTGAGTGAATATTGTAATTGATGGCAGCAAGGTATCTAGGACTACTAAAAAAATGAAAATTATATACGAATCAGTTTGTTATCTATCGTATTTCAAGAAACACATCAGCCTATGGGGTTTCCAGACCTACAAGAGAACCTGGCATCCAGACAGAAGAAATTCAAGCAATGGATTGAAGGAGATCCTTAAAAAACAAGATGAGTATTTTTTCTTTAAAACTACCACTAGACCTGGTCAACAATATTTTTAACTCCATGAACATTTATTACAATTAACGGTCTTCCAGTTGTGCATAACAAAGGAGGTCATTAAAGTGGTGCCATTGCAATCAGCATACTTGTATGTTTGGATTTTTGACAGTGTTTATGTTACATGTGACCAAAGAGCATATAATTGTGTTGCATAGTGGAATGATTTTAAACCAAATATAATTTGACATAGTACATGTGGTGAGGTTTTGGAATGACGAAACACTACCATCATTCATGGTTGCAAAAGTTGAAGCATTATTACTGAAGTTGACACTACCTACTCAATCCAGGACAATAACACGCTAAGTACCAATTAAAACATTTATTTTTGTATTTTCACAGTGCAGTGTTGTGTGGACATTTTGACCAGCATTTTTTTTAGCATTGATAATTTACGAACAAATTTACGAAAAATGGATCATGATCAGAACAATGAAATAAATATGCCAAACCTATCAGCTTTAACTAGTGACTTTAAGTAGGACATAGCCGATAAAGACATGTTTCAGGATGTATTAGACAACAGTCAACCAAAACAGTTAAATGAAATCAGTGCAGACTTGGGATTTTAAGACAGTAGTGTGTTAGATTTGAGTCCAGACCATGAGAAACAAGGAGTTACATGTAAGTGAAACAATGTCGAGTGAAAAAACCAAACAGTTAAATTTACAAGACATGTTTGCTGCATTAATGTCATCAATGGAAAAAATAGGGAAAAAGTAGAAAAAAACTAACACTAATGACTGAAAAATAAAAAAAACTTGAAAAGTCAATAGTCTCAGAATGTAATCTCATTAGATCAGAGCTTAATGCACAAATTTCAAATATTCAAAAAGGCTTAGTTGGTGTGTGCTCTCAAGAGAAAACTATAGATGAATGTGTGAAACAAGTAGAGGGGATGGTAGAGACTTCAGAGTCCAAAATACAATCTTTAGAGACAAAAATAGGGGAAAAAACAGTTACAATATGGGGCTTATCTATAAACATTCTGTAATGTAAGACACCCAAGCTTTCCTACTATGTCACTAAATTGTTTCCCCAGCGAAAAGCATTTTCATCCAGTTGATTTTATATAACATTGCCACGTTAGTTTTCTCGCTGGTGTGGGTGATGAATTAAAAATTAATTCATTAAAAGATCATTAGAAGGGGAAGCCTTGTTATGGGCCAACCAACTTGACTGTAGCAATTTATCCATAGATGAATTTGAAAAGTGTTTCTTGAAAAAGTTTTGATCTGACACTGAACAGGCAAGGATAAAGAATGAGATTTTAAATGGTACGATGTACAGGGAGCAGAGAGGGGGTATGAAAGAGTTTTGCAAAGACCATATCATGAAACCTGAACACTTAGACCAACCTTTGATGAATTAACTCAAATAGATCCACTAAGAGAAGGCTACTTGAAAGAATTCAAATGGGGTTAGTTTATGGGCCAGATGATTCTGTAGACCAGTCCCTAAAATATGTAGAAAAGTTGGACAGCGCATATAACAGGTTTGGCCAACATAGTACTGATTTCAGAAGGTCAAACTGGAGTAATCACAATCATAATAGAAATACTAATAATAATGACAATTTTAACCAAAGACATAACAACACCACCATGGGGAGGAATGACAGAAATCCAAATAATTTTAGAAATTATCAGTATGGGGAAAAAAATTTTCAGTTATACCAAAAAGGTAAGGTAATGGAATTTTACAAAATGTATAAGTATATCAAGTTGAACATTCCGAGTAACCAGTAAAATGAAAGTGTAAAAGGTTGTATAATTGCAGGAGTCATGAGATTAGTGTACAGCGTATACACAATTTTTGGTAAATTGAGGAAGTATATGGTATACATAATCTATTAGTAGAAGGGTACACTTGAGATGTTTGCTGTCATGTTCTAGTTTTCAAAGTGTTTGTACAATGTAACAAGTGAAAGTACAGTTGCCTAGTGAAGTGTATTTGAAAGTAATGAAGTGATTGTAGGAGTGTTACCTTTCTGAACCTTAAGTTGAGACAATATGATTGTATACAGTAATGAGTTGTGCAAGCAATGCAATGATTACATACAGTAAAGTAATACAACATGTAAATAGTATAATGTGTTTCTATTGTTAGAGGAAAAGCCATCCCAGTTGTGAGGGCTGCTGCTATGTGATGTCATTTTTTGAGGTTCATCTATTGTGTAATATGAAGCAGGTGATTTTTCTTAGATGATTATTATTATTATGGAGTACATAGTGGAGTAATGAGGTGATATTATGAGGATTGAGGTGAAGTAATTATGTTGATGCAATGAGGAGATATTTGATGTATTTAATGAAGTACTGATATATTACTGATGTAATGAGGAGAATGAGGTTAGGTAAAATCTGGTTAGGGAACCTATTTTTTTCTTACTATGGAGAAAGTTTATGAAAGACACTCATAGTCAACAAGGTTTCTAATGCAAATTGTTTTTGGTTTGAAGTAACAGATGCATGTAAATATTCAGTTATATTTATGCAGAAAGATTGATTCTATGTGAAGTGTGACATCTTTTGTAACTAGGCAACATGTCAGTAATCTGTATGCTGAAAAGTGATTAAGCATCTTGTTAGTAATTAATGTGAAGAACATGACACTTGAAAATAGGAAGTAAACTGGAGAATGTTTTTAGTGAATTAACAACTGTACCTATACACCACTACATACTTGTACACTGTTAAAAGCTAACGAGAAGTGAAAACTGTTTATTTCTGAACTTTTAATACACTGAACCATATAAGGCAAGTCAAGATGACACATTTGAGCACTTGATGGTTGATGTATTCCATACTCAAAAGGCTTTATGAATTGAACTGCTTATTATATCAGACTATACACATGAGTTACATAAATTTTGTTGCTGTTTCCGAAAGTCTGATGAGAGGTGGGAGTTATATTGTTACTTTTCTGAAAATATGATGAGGTATATACTAAGTTTTTGAAACATTTTACCCCAGATGGGAGACTCTATATTGAATTTGTGTTGTGCTTGATGTGCACCAAGAGTTACAACCATACAGTGACTTACTGAAACATGTAATGATCAATATTTATTTGTACAGAAATTCTAGTTGTTAGGTGTACACAACCATATCCCACACAATGACTTGTAAATATCTAAGTGCTATAACAGATTTTCTTTGATGTTTTGTTGTTTATGTAACAACTATGAGTATGGGAGTCATTCTTGAAAGATATTAACTGGTACAAAGACAACTTTTCCATTGAATACTATACCCACACCTTATAAAAAACTGCATGATATTTTATCATTTCTGTAAATACCTTGAAGATGCTGTCTGATAACTAGTAATACACACACACACACACACACACACACACACACACACACACACACACACACACACACACTCACTCTCTCTCTCTCTCTCTCTCTCTCTCTCTCTCTCTCTCTCTCTCTATCTATCTATCTATTCTTTGTCCTTGAATTTACATAGATGTCTATGATACAGAACTCTGAAACAAACAAATCCTATCTTCACTGAAGTGTATAAAAAAATATCAGGAGAGTAACTGAAATCTGTGGACACTTGCTTCCCAAAATTTGATACATAATATCACCTGTGTACAGTATATAATTCTGTGTATTACCTAAGTGGACATTTTCCAATTCTATCTAGTTTTAAGTGAATTTTCAACCAGAAATAATATTTCAGACAACCCCATGATCTGGAGAGGACGTTTTCGTTTTTGTGCTTTAATTGTTAGTTACAGGACATGTTTCTATGGACATTCACCATAGTGCTTATAAATATAAGTTATTTCATTGATGTTGTGCAGTATCCTCAACCATGAGTTGAACCAAATTGATAGTGAACTTAGCTGTGTGTTTAAACATGCTACATGGTATCCCCAACTGGACTTGAACTTAAATTGTCATAAAGAACTTTTAGTTATATGATAGATTGAAGTTGTGCCATGTTAGCACACCTGACGTATATTTGAACTACCGTACACATAATCTAGTATCCTGGAACTGAGTAGTGCTTATGTAGCACACAGAATTCATCAGATGCTTTGACATTTTAGTAGTGTCTATGCTGCACACAGTACTTCATGAACTATTTGACAATGTAAAATTGTAAGCCATGGTAGTGCTGAAAAGGCACAGACGACTTGCTTCTGAGATATGGTATCGCATTTTTCGGTAGTGAAATTGGTATCGTAAACTACAATATTGCAAGTGGTATCATATTTTACAGTTATGATGAAAGTAACAGAAAAGACTGTTTTCAAAATAATATTAACTTTTCAAAAATTGAGTAACTTTAGGAAGTCAAGTGTGTAAGAGAAGAAATCATTTATCTTATTATTTCCTGCATCCAACTTAAAATTTACTGATTGTTGAGTGCTAGTTTTAGTCTTGTTACCCCTAATACATTAATATTTGCTGTACAATTTTGTCTTGGTATAAGTATTTTTTCTTTAATATTGCTAATTAGTATTTGTACAAAATTCAACAGCATAATTACATCTAACAAACTCTAAACATTTTTTTTGGTGAGAAGTAAACTTTTTCAGTTTTTTTTTTCAAGATGTGTTAGTATTTGCTTTTACCTAAGAGTTTGCAAAGTATTCTTTTCACTTGACTTCAAATCAGTTAAGAAGTCATTTTGATATTTCTGGTTTTTTTCCCCACCAAAATTCAGATTCTGAGAACCTTGTTTATCTTGCAATTTTTCTCATGAAATATTTCATGAATGTAATTAGGGAACTTTGGATTCTGAAGGTGATACGCTGCAAAATGTTGTAGGAAATATACTGGGAGCTGTGTTCACTCCTTTGAATATACATGAAGAACCACTTACCACCACCCTCCAATTCAGCGTACATTAGATGCCTCTTTTTACCAGCCTTCAACTATTCAGACCACAGACACATATGAGTTCATAAACTCTTGTTTAACTGCTTGTTCTACTTTTCAGATTTGTAAACCTTGTGCACACCTGTGAGACTTTCCCTCACAGTGGAAATGTGAGCGAAACTCTCAGGGTGTGTGTAATGTGCATTAAGCTGTTTGGGCCATGAATATTCTCAAATTTATGATCTTATCCTTTCTTCAATCTTATTTGAAATGTTTTAAACTCTGACTGCATAATATGTCGTGCTAGCACAATTAACCCCTGTGATAAAAGTTGCTTCGTCAGGAAAGAGGGAAGGAGAGGGAAAGACGAAAGGATTTGGGTTTTAAGAGAGAGGGTAAGGAGTCATTCCAATCCCGGGAGCAGAAAGACTTACCTTATGGGGGAAAAAGGACGGGTATACACTCGCACACACACACATATCCAGCCACACACGTACAGACACAAGCAGACATATTTAAAGACCAAATATTTATTTATATACACTCCTGGAAATTGAAATAAGAACACCGTGAATTCATTGTCCCAGGAAGGGGAAACTTTATTGACACATTCCTGGGGTCAGATACATCACATGATCACACTGACAGAACCACAGGCACATAGACACAGGCAACAGAGCATGCACAATGTCGTCGGCACTAGTACAGTGTATATCCACCTTTCGCAGCAATGCAGGCTGCTATTCTCCCATGGAGACGATCGTAGAGATGCTGGATGTAGTCCTGTGGAATGGCTTGCCATGCCATTTCCACCTGGCGCCTCAGTTGGACCAGCGTTCGTGCTGGACGTGCAGACCGCGTGAGACGACGCTTCATCCAGTCCCAAACATGCTCAATGGGGGACAGATCCGGAGATCTTGCTGGCCAGGGTAGTTGACTTACACCTTCTAGAGCACGTTGGGTGGCACGGGATACATGCGGACGTGCATTGTCCTGTTGGAACAGCAAGTTCCCTTGCCGGTCTAGGAATGGTAGAACGATGGGTTCGATGACGGTTTGGATGTACCGTGCACTATTCAGTGTCCCCTCGACGATCACCAGTGGTGTACGGCCAGTGTAGGAGATCGCTCCCAACACCATGATGCCGGGTGTTGGCCCTGTGTGCCTCGGTCGTATGCAGTCCTGATTGTGGCACTCACCTGCACGGTGCCAAACACGCATACGACCATCATTGGCACCAAGGCAGAAGCGACTCTCATCGCTGAAGACGACACGTCTCCATTCGTCCCTCCATTCACGCCTGTCGGGACACCACTGGAGGCGGGCTGCACGATGTTGGGGCGTGAGCGGAAGACGGCCTAACGGTGTGCAGGACCGTAGCCCAGCTTCATGGAGACGGTTGCGAATGGTCCTCGCCGATACCCCAGGAGCAACAGTGTCCCTAATTTGCTGGGAAGTGGCGGTGCAGTCCCCTACAGCACTGCGTAGGATCCTACGGTCTTGGTGTGCATCCGTGCGTCGCTGCGGTCCGGTCCCAGGTCGACGGGCACGTGCACCTTCCGCCGACCACTGGCGACAACATCGATGTACTGTGGAGACCTCACGCCCCACGGGTTGAGCAATTCGGCGGTACGTCCACCCGGCCTCCCGCATGCCCACTATACGCCCTCGCTCAAAGTCCGTCAACTGCACGTACGGTTCACGTCAACGCTGTCGCGGCATGCTACCAGTGTTAAAGACTGCGATGGAGCTCCGTATGCCACGGCAAACTGGCTGACACTGACGCCAGCGGTGCACAAATGCTGCGCAGCTAGCGCCATTCAACGGCCTACACCGCGGTTCCTGGTGTGTCCGCTGTGCCGTGCGTGTGATCATTGCTTGTACAGCCCTCTCGCAGTGTCCGGAGCAAGTATGGTGGGTCTGACACACCGGTGTCAATGTGTTCTTTTTTCCATTTCCAGGAGTGTATTTATATATCTCTGCCCAAACTCTTTGCCTCTGTATATGTATGCTTGCGTCTGTATATGTGTGGATGGATATGTGTGTGTGTGTGTGTGCGAGTGTATACCCGTCCTTTTTTCCCTCTAAGGTAAGTCTTTCCGCTCCCGGGATTGGAATGATTCCTTACCCTCTCCCTTAAAACCCAAATCCTTTTGTCTTTCCCTCTCCTTCCCTCTTTCCTGACGAAGCAACCGTTGGTTGCGAAAGCTAGAATTTTGTGTGTATGTTTGTGTGTCTATCAACGTGCCAGCACTTTCGTTTGGTAAGTCACATCATCTTTGTTTATATTACTGTACTACAAAAATATATATTTTTGTTTATGTGAATATATGCTATCATCGTTGTTCTATTGTGCTGTTGGGAGAATTTCATTTTCTGTAAATTATTTTCGATTTAATGTTCTATTTTTCAATCTTAGTATGACTATATCTTTACTGATATACTTAGGAATGATGTTAACGATGTGTGAGTTGGTTGTTTGTTGTCTGGCGGGAAGGAAGGAAGGAGAGACTTTTCCGGAGTTGCGTTCAAATGGATTATATTTCGCTGAGTGAACATTGTAATTGAAGGCAGCAAGGCGTCTATGACTACTAAAAAAACGAAAATTATATACAAATCAGTTTGTCATCTATGTTATTTGAAGAAACACACCAGTCTATATGGTTTCCAGACCTACAAGAGGACCTGGCTTCCAGACGGTATAAATTCAAGCAACGGATTGAAGGAGATAATAGTGCCACTAGACCTGGCCAACAATATTTTTAACTCAATGAACGTTTATTACAATTAACGGTCTTCCAATTGTGTGTAACAAAGGAGGTCATTAAATTGTACACTCAATGGCATTTTTGAAGAAATTTAAGAAAATGTTATCCAAGGATTGGGCAGATACCATGAAAAATCACTTTACTGTTAAAACATTTACAATTGGAAGTTGTAAATTGGAATTCCAAATGCAGAAATAAGTTTCAGACTTTGAGCAGTTTGAAGTAGCATTTAAGCAAGAGTTCACATGTCCTAGTGAGCATACTAAAGTCTATGATGTTGCCAGCTTTATTTTGAAATACATTTAAGATATAATGAGTATGATGATGACTCATATCTGTGAAAGTTGCGTATCTGGATATAGTACATATAGTGACAGTAATGTGTGTGTGTGTTTTAAGGTTTATGGCTATAAATTTGTGTGCCTTATGGATTACCTGAAGGAAGTTTTATATTATAATTATCTAGTACGTAAACTGTCATGTTATTTATTGTTAACTGAAGGAGGAAAGCTCATTATTAGTGAAATCTGTGCTGTATGAGACATTCTGCATTAAGTAGGTGTCCTGTACTTACTCGGAAGAAGTGTACTAAATAACAGAGATGTAGGTGGGAAAGATTTACAATACATTTTCTCACCTGATCCAGGCAGAAGTTATAATAGTTAATTTAGATGATGTTACTAACCAGAACAAACACAATATGCCTCATGTTAACTGTCACAGAGCTTGAAAAAGGACTTTTCTATTTTAGTTATACATTACATTAACTTTAATTACTTACCTGAGGCAAGTTAGTGATTTTATTGTTTACTGATTCATGAATAAAAACAGATTTAATTGAAAAAGTTTATGCATTTACATAACATGGGGAATGTTGTTAACTGTTCATCTACTTTTGTCTGCTGTAGCAGAAAGTCTAATTTTACATATAATCATTGGTACAGCAGCAGAGCATAAGTTCAAAGTTTGACAAATTAATCACAGGAGCTAAGGCATTTCTATTTATCAAATATGAAATTCAAGTTAGTAAAACTGGACATTACAGAAATATTATAAGTGTAAGGGGATTAAACATTATCACTGGAGCAATGGTGGTAATACCATAGTATTATGTAATCTGTAGTAGAAAAGATGCAATATGTCATGGGGTAAGTACTCTATTATACAGAACTGATATGCTAAGGAAATTCAAACCCTCAGGAAAATCTGCTACATTTGTAGATTAGACAGAATGACAACTACCAGGTTCTGAGTTAGCTGCTTCCACATTCATATTTCATTTTCCCTGGAGCAGTTTCTTCCACTCTTATTAACCTATGATCTTTAACACTTTTTGCATGGGAGATTACATACCATAAGCCAGTAGCAGCTCATGGAGATAGTGATAATACACTGACTGACTTGTAATTATGACTGCTCAGTGACTAACAAATGTGTTGTTACTCCATACATTCATGATTGCAAAAGAGGTATGTTAGTATCAACTTTTGAGGCCTTTACAGGGTAAGCCAAGACAAGTCCATTATGTAGGATACGCTGACCACAGCCTCTTGGTGAAGAACCCAACAGGAAGGGATTCTGGGGTGGAGAGTGGTATGGAATTCTGCGTTAGGGGTTCTATCTTCTTTCTTTCTTTGATCCTAGCAAGCCCAATCTTAATTTTCATTTTCATTCTTCATCAAGAAGAGTACCAATTCTATCCTCCCTCTTTCCACATTCATGTTTTTCTATTACTGAAACCCTTCTTTTCTGCAGACCACATCATGGTGATCACAACCTACTATCATACGATACCTTGAGGCAGTAACACATTCACCAATGACACAGTTATACAGGAAAGTGACACAGAAATCCTTCTTTCCTGCAGATCACATTGTGGTGATCACAACCTACTAATGTAGGATAGCATGGGGCAGTAACACGCATTCGCGGACGACACAACTGCACAGTAAATTTTCACAGATGTCTTGTCTGGTGATAATACACATTAGTCACATCATGAAAAAGTGGGAAATGGATAGCAAAGGAAACCATTCCCTAGGTGAAATCAATTATGATTTGCTAAGATGAAAGGATTTTGAAGATTTCAAGTCATTAAGTACAAGTTTCATATCTTATAACTATAGAGAAGAGCAAATACAGCTTAGGATCAATTGTAGAATTATTATCAACAGGACTTGGGAAAATGCTTTTAATTTATAGTGTGTGTATGCAACTGAAAGAAGTAAGAAAAGATTATGTTGCCTGTCATTGCAAATTACACTTTTGCATGATTTTTAGTATGAGAAGAATGTGTCCTCTGAGATAATAAAGAAAATAAATCATATAATCAAGTGATATTTATGCATAAGTAACTTATAACACTGCATGGAGAATAAGTTGAAATTATAAAGGAAGGAGCCAGGAAACATATGTTTGGAATAACAGGATAGAGTTAATAGGCTGTGGAGCAACTTTGTCATTGGAAGTTGTAAAGGTTAGGGACAGAAGTTTGGCATACAATTAAAATTTTTAAGATGGGGTGGATCTGATTTTATGTAGGTATTGGAGAGAGGAAGGATAGGCAAATCCAGAGAAGAGATGTTCTGATCCTTGTCAGGTGAATTCACAGAAGGAATGACATGAACCATTTTTGTATGGAAGGATGAAAGAAAAGGATACTCACATTACAAAGATGACAATGTATGTACACATTATCTGACCACAGAATAAGGTATAAGTGCAGCTCTTACAGAGGCATGAAGCTGAACAGTGATGGCTACTCACACTGTTGAACTGTTCTCCAAAATAATTAGATGCTAATAGACTTATCTGGGTGCTGATGATTCTTTCCATCCACATTTCCATAAGTTTGATTTACTACAAATCTGAGATTGTAGATTGTAGAGTATGTTGTAAATTAGAATGTCAGCATGTAATTCCTTGTGGTAAAGATGAACCTAATCATTTTTCTACCTCAATATAATGAGACAGATGAGATCAAAGTAAAGAAAAGGGAGTTGCATTGGAGCAAACATAATATATCCCAATTAAACAGTACAGCTGCTGCTGATACGTGTATCTACAGAAAATAATTATCAAGTGGATCTTCATAAATAATTTTATTCACCCATGGAAATTTTAAATAATGATGAAGATTTCTTTGTAGAGTAATAAATTTATAATGATTTTTATAAATTAAGATTGTTTTTGTTCTTTTTTTGATACATTGTATATCTCTCTGGCACATATCTCTGTTGATGAGTGTCTTGTACATTAAATCAATGATTTATGTATGAATGTCATGAGACAATAAAATTCAGATCCTGATTCTGGAACAGAGTATGTTCAATATTTCTCTCTACTTCATCTGAACAAACTGGATAAATTGAAGGAGATTCATCAAAACTAGAAATGGATTAAAAAAAAAAAAAAGGCTTTATGCATGTAAAATCATGATAATAGAAATAAAAACAAACCTATCATTATTTAAAGAATATTTTGTTGTTATGAGATGTTGTAATTAGTTAAACATCTTCAGTTATATGACATCTTTCATCTAAGTGGGTGGATCTATGGTGCGACGTGTAATTCTTTTGAATAACATGTTCTACCCTTATCCTCTTGGGCCAATGAAAGATGTTTGTGATAATTGAAAACATAGTTTAGTAGTTGTTAAGTGCCAGAACATTTCACTGTGGGAGGTATTAAAATATGTACAGATGGTTTGTGAAAGCTGCCTGCTCCGAACATCAGTTAGGTGTGATAGCTATTGTGCGTCTCCATCTACTGTGGAAGCTTGCTTATTCTTTGGACATTATAGCTTTGTGGTGCCTCGGAGGTTGTAAAGGGACACCCTCCTCTAGCTTTACTTTTCCTTAACAGAAGTAGTCGATAACAGAACTAATTTTCACATTTTGGACAGGTCAGTATTATCTCAACTGTTTATCTGAAAAATTTCATATACTTTTAGACACAATATGTTATATTTCAAGCTAAAACCTATGAATTGAATTACTTTATTTTTGTTGTTACAGTCAACGTGTACTAGCTCTGTACATACAGTTAATTTTTTTTTTAAGGAACATTTGAAATTATGAAATATTTAGCACACTTAAAATTTCTATTATTAATTTTGAAATATGGCACTGTTTATTATGTTTATTTGTGGATTCATTTATAAATTAATAGAAATTCATTGGTCAAGAAAATTTGTAAACTCTTTGGAATATTGTTATTACCACAGAGTGTGGAGGTAGTAGTGGGCATGCCTCTGACGTGATCAGACATGGTTTTGTATTTTTTTTGGCTTTGTTAATGTGAAAATTCAAAAGACAGTGTGATACAGTAAAATGTGAAACAAATCCAAAAAATCTCCACATGCATTCATCAAATTTATTTATGTCAATTGGAACATGAGAACCTAAAATGTGAAAATTTCAGCTTTGAGAATCAGACCCCTAGATATTAAGAACTGGAACAAACTATGAGAAAAGAAGATAAGAAAAAACATTTATTGTAAATATTACTCCTCTCATATTTTTTGAAAAGAGTTTACCATCAACAACAGTAGTGACAGCAACAACAAAGAAGGGAGGGGGAGATTACAAGGTCAAGGAGCAAAAAGACATTCACAAGAATGTAAACAGTCATAAACAACTGAGAAATCATTATAAGAACTGCCATTGACTCGATGGATAATGTCAAAGCAGCACACACATTGTTATGATCTTCATGAGCTATGAAGTAAGGTAGATCTGTTCACCCATTATTGTAACTGAGCCTCTACAAGAAAAACAATGTATGTAAAATACATAAGAGTTAACACAAAACTGTTATGTCATTTAGTAGGTTGATGGGACTGGAGCTCTCTTCCAGCACTCACTTATCGCAATAAGATGAAGATGTCCAAAGGTGCAGCTCCATGGCACTGCATATCAGAACCACAAAGGAATTAATTTTGAGAATTGCAGCCAAAAATTATTAAAGAGGTGAGGTTGACATATATGCATCTGGGTGACAGATCATACATGGAGTGTAACTCCACAACCAACCGCCAGCGGTAAAGCTCCAGTGCTAACTCACTGAAGATGTGCTTGAAGCTGTTTGAGGGTTCTGACATATTGGATAGAATTTATCGTGCATCCCTGCTCCAAAAAATCAACCATAATCACACCCTCTGCATCTCAGAATACTGTAGCCATACTTTCTCTGCCAATCACACAGTTTTGATCTTTTTCTTCTTTGGTGAGCTTCCGTGATGCCATTCCACTGACTATCTCTTTGATTCTGGTTCAAAAAGTGAACCCTTATCTCCTGTTACAGATTCCTGCAGAAATCCTACAAACAGAAGCATTGCAAGAGTTGGGAGGCAATTGCTTTTCTTGTCTCTTTGTTCTGGTTGATTAACATTCTTGGTACCCAAGTTGCACAAACCTCTGAGTATACCAGTTGTTGAATAATTGTTATCACACTGCCTTTACACAAATCATCTAGTCACCCATCAATCGCCGTGAATGATCAACTCGCTAAATTTTGTGTGGAGTCACTGCAGTCACCAGCCTGCCACTCTGTGTTCCGTCAGCCTGTGGTGTTCGTCATTCAGTTTTGTTACAGCCATGAACCCATCATCTAACAGTGCTGATATCCACTGTAGTGTCATTGTGTGCATTTTTTCAGTCTTTCATGAATGTGAATGAGGTGTTTCACCTTCTGCATTCAAGAATTATCTCACAGAACTCTGTCTAATATGAACATCAATGTCGGCCATTTTGCAGGTGACACAGAAAGTTACTACTGCAGTGGCCTGGAGAAGAGACACTGTGGAATAGTGCCAAATTCAGATTTTTGCATTTAATGATCTTTAGTTAAGGAGAAAAAATAGGAAGCTTTATTTTTTGACTGCCCTTGTAGTTTGTGTAGGATATCCCTTCAAATCTCTCTGTTATTAAACTCCCATTTCCCTTCATCTCTCTCTCTCTCTCTCTCTCTCTCTCTCTCTCTCTCTCTCTCTCTCTCCCTCCCCATCACTCCCTCTCCCTCTCTGTATCTCTTTCCCACTTCTACAACCAATCATTTTCTCTGTTTAGTCCTCATTTTATCACTGCTGCTGAGAACCATCTTTCTCCCTCCCAACTCCTCCCTAACCCAGCCTTGTCTGCATCACACATCAGTCAGCTGCACATGAGTGTTTCTTCTCCATTGTATTTGTTTACTGTTTTCATTCTAGAATACCAAGTATCATGCAGGTAGTTTTAAGGAAAAAACTAGAATGTATCATCTCAACCCACAGGGCTTGGTGGAATATTGGGTGGATATCAGAATATAAGTGCAAAGGTCCAGGGTTCAATCTGCAGATATTTTTTGTGGCACTTATCATCTCTTTCAGTGATTTGTTAATGTGAAAAATGTCAAGTCACACAGTGGTTTGTGGTCTATTTTAAATTGTAGGTATTCATGTAACTGTCTGTGTAAATCAGTTCAAAGGGTGGAGGGAGACTCAAAACAGACAACCTGTTTTCAGTTCCAATAGTAATCGACATATTCTGTATGTGATGTATGTCATTACTCTACAGCAATAACAGTACTCTATTTGATCTAAAATACCAACACATCTATGTAATGTGGAATTGACCACTAAACGTCATGAGAGTTGGACTTGCCAGTGTAAAAGCATATAGGGGTGTCAGTAGTGAAGCAGTAACAACAAAATGGGTTGGCAAGGAGAGCTCAGCGACTTTGAATGTAAGCTGAGTAACAAATCCATCTAGAACATTTAAACCTTACAAAGCTGCCCAAGCTGACTGTTGGTGATGTTACTGTGCAGTGAAGTAATAACACAGTTAAACCAAAGTCAGGCAGACCTCGTGTACTGACAGACAGTGACTTAAGTATTGCATGGAATGGTCATAAAAATTGCATAAAACCATCAAAAGGAATCACTTGTGAATTCTAAAGTGCTACCAGCAGTCCAGCTAACACAATACTGTGATTAGGGAGTTATAAAGAATAGAGTACAATGGTCATGCAGCTCCTCATAAGTCACACATTTCTACAGACAGTGCTATGTGACACTCGAGGTGATATAAAGAGTGAGGTCACTGGACAGTGGATGACTCAAAATTAGTGATTTGGATCGACAAATCACACTATACCCAACGGAAGGATTTAGGTTTGGTGAATTCCTGGAGAATGTTACCTGCCATCATGTGTAATGTCATCAGTGAAGTACAGAAGAGGTTGTGTATTGTATGGGTTGTTTTTCATGGTTAGGGTGTGATGACCTTACTGCACTTAAGAAAACATTAAATGTGGAAGGATATGAACACATTTGATAGCATTATGTTCTGTGTACAGTACAGGAACAGTTTGGAGATGATGATTGTTGGTCTCAGTATGACAATACATCCTGTCATAAAGCAGTGTGTGTGAGGCAACCATTTGTGGATAAGAACATTACTGAAATGGACTCACCTGCCCACAGTCCCAACCTGAACCTAACAGAACAGTTAAGAGGAGTTGAAACATTGACTTCACTACAGGCTCCAACATCCAACACCACTACTTTCTCTGGGTTCAGTTTTTGTGGACGAATCATCTGCCATTCCTCCACAGATATTCACACCGCGCTGAAGGTGCTCAGAGCAAAGTTCAGCCATCATATAGGGGAAGGGTGGACACACTATTTGTTAATGTCCATTAATGAGTATGTGGATACATTTGATCAGACAGCATGCGAATATTTTCGATTCATTTGTATTTTGCTGGCAGTTTTTAGCTTTATCTTTTTTGTGTTCTGTTGTTGAATCTAAAAAATTTGGTAGTAGCTGTAATAAAACCACAAAGCATTATGACAGCACAATTCAAAGAGTCCTTAAAGGTAAGTATGCATGTTTTATTGGATTAAAAAATACTATGCTAATAAATTTGATTTATTGTTTTAGATCCAGCCATCACATTAAATGGAAAACTGTAGTGGCGATTTAAAACTGGGTACAAATATGAGCCTTTGGCAAGCGTTATTGTTTTTCTCTTCTGAAGAGACAGGCTTAAATTCTTGCCTAATGTTCCAGCTTGAAGATTGCTTTTGCAATTGAGCCTTTTTTCAACTCTTCCAAGGCTTCTTTGTGCTGCTTAAGGGGGAATGTCTTTATTCCCAGTTTTTCATATTCCAGATACCTGCAACAAATTATATCTCTGGTTTCACAGTTCAGAAAATAACATTCATAAAAAACAAATTTGTCATTGATAAGATGTACAAAGCATGAAAATGAATAAATGAATGAAGACATTCTGTGCATAGGACAGAATTTCATTTTTATTCAGAAAATCTGATGGTCTTTATATTACTCTTTCAACAATTTTTGAGAATCCATACAATAATGACAGTCGTCTTTAATTTTTTATTTCATACTTGTCACATATTTTAAAATGAGGATTCACTTTTGATCTTCTTGAGATCTCTATGGGAATATTTTGGTGGAAAATGATACTAATGACACCCCTCTTCCTTCCCCTTCAACCCTTTTGCTGGAAGCTCCAATTCTTCTCTCTCCACTCCTATTCAGTGTCTCCTCATTAGTTGCATGATCAACCCCCCCCCCCCCCCCCCCCCCCCCAATCTTAAGCACTCTTCGGTACCACCACTTTCCAAAATCTTATATTCTCTTCTCGTCTAAACTGTTTATCATTCATGTTTCATTTCCATAGAAGGCTGCACTCCAGGTAAATACTTTCAGAAAAGGTTTCCTAGCACTTAAATCTATATTTGATGAAATGTCTATCTCACGAAATAAAGTCAGTAATGATGGAGATTGACATGCTGGTGGCGTAATGGTGCATATGACATATTTTCAGTGTATATTTTTACACAGATGTGAGGTATATTAAAAGAACAGAAGGAAATAAGTGCAAATGAGGAATATAAGAGTAACTTCAGCAGACTGTAGTGTTTTCATATAAAACAGTAAAAACCATAACTGTGGTGAAGAAACTTCTTGACAGATTACAGATCAAGATAGAATTATGCTACCAGTGTGCAACATGTTTATTGATTATTCTTCAGATATTTGACAGGATTTCTGGGGGAGTCTGAGATAGTATGAAACGCCTGCTACTGGATCAGTAGTGTAACTGTAACAGATGAAGGTACTGCTGTGAGGAAAGTTTGTCTCATAGTTTTCAGTATTTTAGGGAAAAAAGTGTTTCATGTGCAAAATGTGCTGCTGTTGGTGGTTTCGACATTTACTGATGTATGAAACTGCACATCTGTTAGGTGGAAATCAGACTCAAAGAAAGTGGTGAAAATTTTCAAAAATCATCAAATGAATCTTATCTATGAAAATAATATATACTACGGAATTCAGAGACTTGAAACTCATCATGAATCCAGTTAGTGAAGATATTATCAATGTGTCAAAACCAGATGAGCTGGTAAAAAGCCATTCCAAAAATCGTCAAATGAATCTTATCTATGAAAAATAAATTGATATGTTCTAGGAAATTCAGGGAGTTGAAACTCATCATGAATCCAATTAGTGAAGATACAGGGTGACAATTATTGAGCTATATGAAATAAAATCATCATAACTTTTGAACAGTTTTACAGTTGGCCATGTGGTATGATGGGAATTAGTAAGCACAAGTGCAAAGTTTGGTTTAGCGATGAAGCCCACTTTCATTTGGATAGATTCATCAATAAACAAAATTTGTGGAACCGAGAATCTGCATTTCATGATCAAGAAGTCTCTTCACTCTCAATGGGTGACTGTGTGGTGTGCAATGTCCAGTCCTCGAATAATCTGTTTTATTCTTTGATGGCATGGTGACTACCGAACAGTACATGAAGTTTTGGAAGATGATTTCATCTCCTTTATCCAAAGTGACACAGATTTCAACAACATGAGGTTCATGCAAGATGAATCTTGACCCCACCGAAGCAGGAGAGTGTTTATGTACTGGAAGAGCATATTGATGTTTGGATTCTGACTCATCAATGTTCTAACACATCAGTGGATCATGCAGAATTTTGCTATTTGTCTGTGCCACATCGTCACTAATGATGGCAGGCATATTGAACATGTTATAACCTAAATATGAATATCTGTAGTGATGTTTACATGTTGAATAAAGTGTGATGCTGTAGTTTGTAACTAATTAACATTTTTTTTCATACAGTACAATAATTGTCATTCTGTAATATCAATGTGTCAAAACCAGAGAAACTGTTGAAAGGCCATGGGCTTCAGGCTATCCTCTGAATTAGACAGAACTCCCTCATCCTTGTAAAAGGTACTTTAATCCATGTGTTATCCATCTCACTTTTATATTTTGAAGACAAAAATGAGATTCAGAATGCTGTAAGGGTACTTTGTAGGAAGATTTAATTTTTTCATCTACACTGTCTACTTCATAAACATCTCTTATCATTGGGACTGGGTTATCAGAAATATGTTATACCTCCTAAACAATTTAAACATCACAAAAATAAGGAAGGGGACAGAAAATAACTCAGATTTATAAAACATTTAGAAATAAATGTGAAAGTAAATAAACATTTTACCTTGTACCCATGGAGTCGATAAAACCCAAAGCTTTTGGAAAGCTGAATGGATTAATGTTCACTGCAATAATAGTGATTTCTTGCTTGTAGAGATGGTATGGTGATACACTGGAAGAAAAAGAGTAGTTATCAAATAATATGCTGGTGAACAGTTACACACACACACACACACACACACACACACACACACACACACACACACACACACACAAATTACACACACATTTCTGGAGCAGAAGCAGGACTAGGTGTATAGGTGTCTGTTCTGAAGGAGAATGCAAGTTTGTAGAGTGAGCTAATATGCCCAGTTGCATGCCATTACACCACTTTGCATCTTTTGTTCTTGGTGGCTCCTCTTTCTATATTTTACATCTCTATTAAAACTGTTTTGAATATATTCACTTTCTACACCTCTTCTTATATCTCACTGGTGGATTTTCCATCACTGCCATTTATAGCTTCCTGAGCTACTGATCTCAACTTTGCTGATAATTTGTTGTTACAAGTTGCTCTGCACTTGATAGACAAGTATTTTTTAGTCACTTTTGGTGTCTGTTGTCACATACACTTGTAAAAAGCTTCCTGAAAGTATTAGGTGCTTTGCCAATTTTCATGTTTATTCCATTGTCCAGAGAGAGATCTTCCGACACCTGTGAGGCAAGGTAGCAGAATTTGCCAACTACATTCAACAAGGAACCATCTAATCTTATGGCAGCCATATCCATGTATCCTTGCACCATAATCACAGTCTTCTTCACATTCACAGACATAGAGAAGAGCTTGCATGCAGTTGCAAATTTGTCTATAATCGTCTTGAGTATATGCTATGAATGCTGCATTGTCAGGTTGTTTGCAAATAAGTCCTAAAAATAGCACTTGGATATGAGTAGTGAGATGTTATGAAGTTCCCCATCAGCCCTGGTATGTGGGTGAATGCCCAGATTTGTTTGGCAAAAAAGTCTCTTTGAGAAGTATTTTGAAGAATATACCAAATAAGACAGGAGCCAGTACACAGCCTCAACAAAGCCTTCTTTACACAGAAGAGTTTATCAAGGTTGTGTACTGATGCCTACCATATTTGGTATAATCTTCTCACTGCTTCTCACAGTTGCTTTCAGTGATACAGCCTGGGCATCTGTCTGAATACTAGAACTGGTGAGAAACCTTACAACATTTTGCTGTTCATATCCAAGTGTTATTATAAGGATTTAATTGTAAGCAATGTTTCATTCACTGATGATGCAGCAAGAATTATTTACAAGACATGGTATGCACCTGATCAGATCAGGAAAAAAGCATTAGGTACACTCTTACAAACAAAAATATTGGAAGAAGTCCACAAATGTACCCCAAAGTTGGAACTAATTGCACTTAAATGGCTCCAGCCATCAAGTCAGACTCAGTTTCAAACTCAAATGTTTCAGGAAATTGTTAGTGATGAACGTACTGTGTCTGTAGCTATAGATAATTTTTTTAGGCAAAAGTTTACATCTGTCTCTAATTCCAAAGAAATGACAATTTTTCACCAAAATGTGGGAGGGCTTGGTAATAAAGTAAATGGCATTACTGTTCTGTTAGAGGAAGCACAAGGAATAAAAGCTACTGATGTATTATGTTTTAGTGAACATCATGTGAAAGATATTGAAATTTTGCAGCTAAGTGGTTTCTGTCAGGCAGTGCATTACTCTAGAACCATCATGGAAAAAGGTGGAGTGGTAATTTATGTAAAAAACAGCATATATTACAATGCATTAGATTTAAAGTGCCATTGTATAGAGCAACAAATTGAAGTATGTGGTGTTGAGATTACTGTAAATGACTTCGCAGCTATAGTGTTAGCACTGTATAGATCTCCCTCAGGGAATTTGAATGTATTTCTTAAGCACTTAGATTCTTTATTATCGAAACTGTACTCAAAGTCCAAGAACTTGATAATTACTGGAGAATTTAATATTGATTTCCTAAATGAGAGCAATAGTAAAGCTGATTTAGTACATGTAATGGGGTCTTATAATCTGATGGCAATAGTAGATTTCCCAACTAGGGTTACTGTTAACAGTAAAAGTCTGATAGATAATATATTTATAGATAAGTCTAAATGCAAGGAGATCACTGTACATCCAATCCTTGGCCTTTATGATCATGGTGGTCAATTGCTTAGGCTCAATTACATTAGTGTGTGCAACAGTTCTGAGCATTCTTGGAAATCTTTTAGGACAATAAATGAAGAGGGCCTTAAAAAAATCAATGACAGGCCAAAAGAGATAGAGTGGAGCCCAGTTTATAGGGAAACAGATGTAAACAAAAAGTAAAATTCATTTTTAAATGAATTCATGTCTGTATTTGAGTCCATCTTTCCGAAAAAAGTAGTTAGAAATAGTCATATAGGTAATGCCAATAAGTCTTGGATCACTACAGGGATAATTAGAACAAAGAGGATGTTATACAGTTCTCTCAGGACTTGTAATGATCCAAAGAAATGACAACACTACAAACTTTATTGTAGCATTCTCAAGAAGATTATAAATAAATCTAAAAGTATGTGCATAAAATCAGAAATTGAAAGCTCAGAAAATAAAATTAAAACTATACGGAATGTAATAAAGAGGGAAACTGGCAGGACAACAGTGAACATGTCTCAGGTAGAGATTAAAACAGGGGACAGTATCATAAAGAAACCGGAGTTGGTTGCAGAAATATTTAATAACCACTTTTTGAGAGCAGCAGAGATGGCAGGCTGTAATGGTTCTATGGAAGAATCACTGTCCCTCCTACAGAAAGCTATTAGCAACAGAATCCCACAATTATCTTTACCTCCAGTTACTATAAGTAAAGTCACAAGAGTAATTAGATCATAAAAAAATAAAAATTCTGCTGGTGTGGACAATATTTCTAGTAAAATACTGAAACACTGTTATAAATTTGTTGGTCCCGTCTTATGCAACATAGACAATACATCCCTACAAGAAGGGATTGTCCCTGACAGACTAAAATTGGCTGTAGCGATTCCTCTCTTTAAAAAAGGTGATAAAAGCATTGTTACAAACTATCACCCAATATCCCTATTAACTACCTTCTCAAAAATCCTTGAAAAACTCATGCACAGGAGGATTGTAGACCATCTCAACTTCCACAGTATCTTAAGCAAAAATCAGTTTGGTTTTTGTGCAGGTCTTTGTACTGAACAGGCAATATTCTCTTTCAGCAACCAAGTTTTGGAAGCCATTAACAAAAAAATGTCTCTAGTGGGTTTTTTTTGTGATCTTACGAAAGCCTTTGACTGTGTAAACCACCAAATTCTTTTGAAAAAGGCAGAATACTATGGTTTAGGTGGTACTGTTGGCTTGTGGCTACAATCATATCTAAAGGATCGGAATCAGACTGTATTGTTAAATGGCTCTTCTGGAGAACCTGCCTTGTCTGAATGGGGCACGATAACGTGTGGTGTGCCTCAAGGCTCCGTTTTGGGCCCACTGCTTTTCCTCATCTTCATTAATGATCTTCCTCTTTGTTCTGAGATAAACAGCAAATTTACCCTGTTTGCTGATGATCACAATCTTGAACAAACTACAAATACTGTTTTTAATGACATCTTAAATTGGTTCTCCTCAAATGGTCTCTCTCTCAATGCAAATAAAAGTCATTATATGAGGTTCCATACATCACAAAGTAATCTTGCTGAAATTAACATAAAATGTAGAGATCAACCATTACAGAAAGTTGAAGATACAAAATTCCTGGGTGCTTATTGTTGTTGTTGTAGTCTTCGGTCCTGAGACTGGTTTGATGCAGCTCTCCATGCTACTCTATCCTGTGCAAGCTTTTTCATCTCCCAGTACCTACTGCAACCTACATCCTTCTGAATCTGCTTAGTGTATTCATCTCTTGGTCTCCCTCTACGATTTTTACCCTCCACGCTGCCCTCCAATACTAAATTGGTGATCCCTTGATGCCTCAGAACATGTCCTACCAACCGATCCCTTCTTCTAGTCAAGTTGTGCCACAAACTTCTCTTCTCCCCAATCCTATTCAATACTTCCTCATTAGTTATGTGATCTACCCATATAATCTTCAGCATTCTTCTGTAGCACCACATTTCAAAAGCTTCTATTCTCTTCTTGTCCAAACTATTTATTGTCCATGTTTCACTTCCATACATGGCTACACTCCATACGAATACTTTCAGAAATGACTTCCTGACACTTAAATCAATACTGGATGTTAACAAATTTCTCTTCTTCAGAAACGCTTTCCTTGCCATTGCCAGCCTACATTTTATATCCTCTCTGCTTCGACCATCATCAGTTATTTTGCTCCCCAAATAGCAAAACTCCTTTACTACTTTAAGTGCCTCATTTCCTAATCTAATTCCCTCAGCATCACCCGACTTAATTCGACTACATTGCTTTATCCTCATTTTACTTTTGTTGATGTTCATCTTATATCCTCCTTTCAAGACACTGTCCATTCCCTTCAACTGCTCTTCCAAGTCCTTTGCTGTCTCTGACAGAATTACAATGTCATCGGCGAACCTCAAAGTTTTTATTTCTTCTCCATGAATTTTAATACCTACTCTGAATTTTTCTTTTGTTTCCTTTACTGCTTGCTCAATATACAGATTGAACAACATCGGGGAGAGGCTACAACCCTGTCTTACTCCCTTCCCAACCACTGCTTCCCTTTCATGTCCCTCGACTCTTATAACTGCCATCTGGTTTCTGTACAAATTGTAAATAGCCTTTCGCTCCCTGTATTTTACCCCTGCCACCTTTAGAATTTGAAAGAGAGTATTCCAGCCAACATTGTCAAAAGCTTTCTCTAAGTCTACAAATGCTAGAAACGTAGGTTTGCCTTTCCGTAATCTTTCTTCTAAGATAAGTCGTAAGGTCAGTATTGCCTCACGTGTTCCAGTGTTTCTACGGAATCCAAACTGATCTTCCCCGAGGTTGGCTTCTACTAGTTATTCCATTCGTCTGTAAAGAATTCGTGTCAGTATTTTGCAGCTGTGACTTATTAAGCTGATAGTTCAGTAATTTTCACATCTGTCAACACCTGCTTTCTTTGGGATTGGAATTATTATATTCTTCTTGAAGTCTGAGGGTATTTCACCTGTTTCATACATCTTGCTCAACAGATGGTAGAGTTTTGTCAGGACTGGCTCTCCCAAGGCCGTCAGTAGTTCCAATGGAATGTTGTCTACTCCTGGGGCCTTGTTTCGACTCAGGTCTTTCAGTGCTCTGTCAAACTCTTCACGCAGTATCATATCTCCCATTTCATCTTCATCTACATCCTCTTCCATTTCCATAATATTGTCCTCAAGTACATCACCCTTGTATAGACCCTCTATATACTCCTTCCACCTTTCTGCTTTCCCTTCTTTGCTTAGAACTGGGTTTCCATCTGAGCTCTTGATATTCATACAAGTCGTTCTCTTATCTCCAAAGGTCTCTTTAATTTTCCTGTAGGCGGTATCTATCTTACCCCTAGTGAGATAGGCCTCTACATCCTTACATTTGTCCTCTAGCCATCCCTGCTTAGCCATTTTGCACTTCCTGTCGATCTCATTTTTGAGACGTTTGTATTCCTTTTTGCCTGTTTCACTTACTGCATTTTTATATTTTCTCCTTTCATCGATTAAATTCAATATTTCTTCTGTTACCCAAGGATTTCTGTTAGCCCTCGTCTTTTTACCTATTTGATCCTCTGCTGCCTTCACTACTTCATCCCTCAAAGCTACCCATTCTTCTTATACTGTATTTATTTCCCCCATTCCTGTCAATTGCTCCCTTATGCTCTCCCTGAATCTCTGTACAACCTCTGGTTCTTTTAGTTTATCCAGGTCCCATCTCCTTAAATTCCCACCTTTTTGCAGTTTCTTCAGTTTTAATCTACAGTTCATAACCAATAGATTGTGGTCAGAGTCCACATCTGCCCCTGGAAATGTCTTACAATTTATAACCTGGTTCCTAAATCTCTGTCTTACCATTATATAATCTATCTGATACCTTTTAGTATCTCCAGGGTTCTTCCATGTATACAACCTTCTTTCATGATTCTTGAACCAAGTGTTAGCTATCATTAAGTTGTGCTCTGTGCAAAATTCTACCAGGCGGCTTCATCTTTCATTTCTTACCCCAAATCCATATTCACCTACTATGTTTCCTTCTCTCCCTTTTCCTACACTTGAATTCCAGTCACCCATGACTAATAAATTTTCGTCTCCCTGCACTATCTAAATAATTTCTTTTATTTCATCATACATTTCTTCAATTTCTTCGTCATCTGCAGAGCTAGTTGGCATATAAACTTGTACTACTGTAGTAGGTGTGGGCTTCGTATCTATCTTGGCCACAATAATGCGTTCACTATGCTGTTTGTAGTAGCTTACCCGCATTCCTATTTTCCTATTCATTATTAAACCTACTCGTGCATTACCCCTATTTGATTTTGTGTTTATAACCCTGTAGTCACCTGACCAGAAGTCTTGTTCCTCCTGCCACCGAACTTCACTAATTCCCACTATATCTAACTTCAACCTATCCATTTCCCTTTTTAAATTTTCTAACCTACCTGCCCGATTAAGGGATCTGACATTCCACGCTCTGATCCGTAGAACGCCAGTTTTCTTTCTCCTGATAACGACATCCTCTTGAGTAGTCCCCGCCCGGAGATCCGAATGGGGGACTATTTTACCTCCGGAATATTTTACCCAAGAGGACGCCATCATCATGTAATCATACAGTAAAGCTGCATGCCCTCGGGAAAAATTACGGCTGTAGTTTCCCCTTGCTTTCAGCCGTTCATAGTACCAGCACAGCAAGGCCGTTTTGGTTATTGTTACAAGGCCAGATCAGTCAATCGTCCAGACTGTTGCCCTTGCAACTACTGAAAAGGCTGCTGCCCCTCTTCAGGAACCACACGTTTGTCTGGCCTCTCAACACATACCCCTCCGTTGTGGTTGCACCTACGGTACGGCTATCTGTATCGCTGAGGCACGCAAGCCTCCCTACCAACGGCACGGTCCATGGTTCATGGGGGGGGGGGGGGGGTAGACAGCAAATGTAATTGATCAGTTCACATTCTTCACATATGTAAAAAACTTAGCTTGGCAACATTTGCATTACAGGTAATTTCTTCAGTGGCTGAAGTCAACACCACTAAGGTTGCCTACTTTGGTTACTTCCACTCATTGATGTCATATGCTATCATATTCTGGGGGAACAAACCACTGGCAAAAACAGTTTTCACCATCCAAAAAAAAAAAAAGCAATCAGAAAAATGTGTGGGGTCCATCAAAGACACTCTTGTAGGCACTTGTTTCGGAAGATAGGTATCCTAACAACTGCCTCACAGTATATTTTTTCCTTGCTGACCTTTGTGTGCAAAAATTATTCTATCTACCAAGACAACAGTAAATTCCATGGCTATAGCACCAGAAACAAAAACAATCTACATTTCGAAATGAAACGTCTCACTCTGGTACAAAAAGGAGTTTTCTACTCCAGCATTAACCTGTTCAAGGCTCTCCCACTACATATCAACATACAGAACTGCCAAAATTTAAACAAGTTCTCAAAGATCACGTGACAGAGAAATCTTTTTATACTGCGGATGAATATTTGAAAGAAAATGTATTCCATCACTAAAATTATTGTGTCTGACCAGCAGTTCTAGGTGACTTTCCCAAAATTTACCATTTGTCTTAGACCTCTCCAGTCCTTTTCCTTTGCCCTTCTTCCTTCCCCCTTAACCCTTCTGCCTGAAGAAGGAGCCACTGGCTCTGAAAGCTTGCCAATCACAACAGTCTTTTATGTGTGTGTTCTGCCGCTGCTTGGTGAGTAGATCTTTTATTTATCCAGTTAAACAATTTTATCAATAATTGACTTTTCTTTTTCAGATGCACTCCCCTCCCTCAGGGGTTGGGACTTTTAGTATGTTGTTCATGGCACTCCTTCCTACTACTGTACGAAAATTTGTGACAATTTATTTCTTGCATTTGACCTTTTCTTATCATCATTGATTGGACTATGGTGTGTTGGCTCATCAGTGTTTGTTCCCCAAGTCCAACAATGACACACAGGTGAGAAGGAGCATTTCTGTGGATGGTCATCACTGAAGTTCTTCACCATGCAGTCATCTTGAATATTTTTCTTTCTCAATTATTTTTAGTATTGAGAAGAGTGAAACCCATTGGGACACTGCACAGTAAATCATTATGAAGTGTGCCATGGATATAAATGTAATTATATATGGTATAGATTATGTGAGAAATATGGAGCAGTGATGTCATTAAACACACATATAAAATAGTTGTACCAAGAGAAAAAATGTGATTCCATACAAAATTTCAACAATTGATGTTATCAAAAAAACAAGTATCAAACATATCTGCATTTTTTAAAAGATTTAAATTAGTACAAAAGGTCCAAACCACTTTGAGCATACTGAAACACTGACTGATGAGAGGGGACTGCATTTTATTAGTTTCTATTAGTAAATTATGAAACAAAATATGTTACATTCCTTTGAGGTATCTCTATTTATTAACCTGTGACGAGACCAAGATATACCACCACACAGCAGATCATAGGTGTATCAAGAAGTCTAGAGAGGTGGTCTAGAGAGGTGTTAAGATTTTGTACATCAAATAGAAAAGTTCTGAAAACAGATTTTTTTTCTACAAAGTGCTCTTTAAGGTAGATTTCTGGTAGTAATATAGAACTAGTAATGCTACTTATTACAGTGACTCGATGGACAGGGTTCAAATAATTCAGACTTCTATAACACAGGGCTTCCTCACTTAAAATATGTTGCTCCTCCATGCCAAAGCCAATTTTCATGACATTTCACAATAGCAAAAAATATTCATCAATTGTTTTAAATTTCCACAGCTGAAGGAGGAGAAAGATAGGAAACAAAGATGGTAGTCAGCCCTTGAAGGTAGTGTGTGCATAGCTCATAAGTCTTTCAATGGAAGCAGGATTCAGAAATGCTGATCACAGTATCTTTAGAAAAATAATTATTTAATTTGTAGTAAAGAGCAAGAAATTTACATGTAGCTTTTTACCTTACTCTTGTGTCTGGAGAGGCAACACCAAAGACACACAGTTTTCCTCCACAGTTGAGCATCCAGAGAGCATCTTCCATTGCCCTGCCATTACCACTGCACTCAATAGCAACATCAAAACCAAATTCTGGATCTTTCTCTTTTTGCTTTTTCAGTTCAGCTGGGCCAACAACTTTAAATCCAGTTCCTGAAAAAGAGAGTACAACTGAAAAATTTTGATGAAATATACAGGTGATGTTTCATCAACAGATTCCCTGAGATTACCAGGTTTTACCAGCTTCCCTATCCAGATTCCCCTGAACGATATTTTAGTGTATGTGAGAACAAGTTTCACATTACTAGTTTTTTATGGCAACAACTGAAATTTTTTGAATTGTCACTTCACCTTTTAGTGATTATTTCAAGTTCACCTGGGATTTACAGTTTCATCAACAATTCTGTAAATTATAAGCTCTTGCAACCTCTGTAAATTCCACTGTTACTGTCATCTGCCACAATTCCGTGTCATGTGAGGTCATGTCACTGTGCAGTAACCTAAAGCATATGGGAAATTCTGACAGGAACATGATCTGATCTGTTCTCACTGGAATGTAATACGAATAGAGTCTGATAGCAATGACATATCTTATATCAAGCAACATGTTCTTCACACTATGATCAGTATTAAATTAATGCACAATACTGTAAGTTGGCAAAGTACTAGAGTGCACTGAAATTAGTAAAAAGGAAGTAAAGCCTGAGTATTCAGTACCAGTCTGCAAATATTATGTTTAAATATGGACACACTTTTTTTTCAGTTTAAAGTAGCATCTTTGATTTTGTGTGAACGGTGAGTTCATGGCTATATGACAATCTCATGAACACTCTTGACGATGCAATGGGAGATGGACCGGAAGCCTAAGGGCCCACAGAAAATAATGAAGATTCACACAGGCAGTGAGGATGTGACATGCAGATGTGATCTAGCAACAAACATTACGACAATTCAAAGCATTTCACTTTTTCTTACTCAGTTCCACATTGTTTCTAAAGCAGAATCTCAGAACTATTTGTAATAAGAAACTCAGAACATTTATTTCTGCCAAAAAACAGTTCAATTTCCCCTAGAGTCTCCCATAATTCTGTGAATTTATTGAATTCCCAGAGAGTTCTTGGATTTTTGACTATTTGTCACTTATTGTAAACAACTCATGAGTCAGATCTTTATGTGGCATGTCAAACAACTAGTAACTGCTCTAAATACATCTCTTGCTCTATTGCAAATGAAGATACAATGCAGGTGTAATAACATAACTGTTCTGGCAGTCAATTATAAAAACACATTTTTCTTATTGTTGTTAGGATCATCAAGTATCCTCCAACTCTTCATCACATGATGAACTCTCTCTTTCCATTTCCTCCTGGATGGTGTTTTAGTCTCAAGTTCTTCCAGCATCATTCTGATGCTTTCTTTGATGTCTTCTGTCCACCTTCTCCTTGGTTTTCTTCTGTTTCTTTGACCTTCAGTTCTTCGGAGCATTACAGCTCTTTCTAGTGAGTCTTCTGCTCTTGTGATATGCCCAATGCAATGTAATGTCATCTCCAGTACTTTGTCTCATAAGATTTTTTGGCTTTATTTTCTTTCAGAATAGTTGTTTCTGTTTTCAGCCCACAAAGTCCTCAGGATTCTTCTTCAAACCCACATCTTAAAAGAATAGATTTTCTTGGAATCCATTCTTTTTATTGTCCATGATTCACATCTGTACAAGACTACAGGAAAGATCAAAATTTCAGTGATTTAGTCATTTTTATTTTGGTTGATAGTGACAATTTCCATTCCTTTAGCAGCTTGCTGAATTTAATTGTGACAGGTTATTAAGCTGACTCTTCTTCTTATTGCTCAATGTGGAAACTACTTTTTCATGGCATATATATATATATTTTTTTGACAGCAAATTAGGGCTAAATTTAAAGGAAACAAAAATTTTGACAACAAATTCTTCAAACTTAGCCCTAGGCCAAATTTTTCACTTTCAGCATACTTTTAATGTGTCCTTTACTGCCTGCTGTACGCATCGTGTCATCTGCACATCTTAAGTTGTTGGTTCAATACACTCCCACCCTGACAATTTTTACTTAATTACCATACTAAATGAAAAGAAACTGATGTACCTTCATTCGTGATGCGCGCAATTTCAGAGATCATGCATCCATACAGTTCACAGTCTGATTTATAGAGGCCACCTGGGTCACCCCCTTGGTGCACTCTGGTGAGCTGCCAAAGAAACAGTAATATTTAAGCATTCACAAATTAGTGCTTGGCCAGTATTGCTGTTGTCCATTCAATGTGTTCAGTGCTATGTGCAACCTGTACTTAATTATATCTTACGATGACTCTATAAAATACTGTGTTCCATAAATCACATTTGTTGTTACTGTAGCAAGCTTGGCGACTAGTGAGGGTTACATTTCCATAGCATATTAGTGTCAGTGCAAAGTGACCCAACAAACATCTTGATAGAAGAAATACTCCAACATATCAATGCCCAGCAGCGAGCTTTCACAGAACAACAGCAGGCTCTCACCACCACTCTCAGTCAAGTGGCATCTGCATGTTCACAGCAGGTTACTCTTCTGTCAATGCAATCATTGCCCTTTCTGGCATGTGATGATTGGGACTCCTAGAAGACATGATTACACCAAAATTTCCAGGTCTTTTTGTATGGGCAATATAAACCTATGTAGGGCTTTCTTTCTTTCCTGATATTTCCTGTGCATGTATCACTTGTTGTGCCAACCTGCACCTTAGCATGATATGGCCAGCTTATCATTTGATGAAATGTGCAAGCTTTTCTCCATCTATTACTGTGACAGAACCCATGGAATTGCAACATGTGTGGCATTTTAATATTGTCAGAAACACCTAAGCCAATCTGACAAAGTCTATGCTGCAGAATTACATGGGTTGAGCTGTCATCGTAAATTTGTCACTAGTACCCATCACGAATCTTATACTGATCATATGGAGTGTGACATTATCTGTCTGGCCCTGAATAGGGAAGTCTGTGAAAAAGCACTTCAATGTAAGTATCCAGCACTTACAAATTTGCTCATACAGCACAGTCCTTTTAAGTGTCACGAGCCGCAGGCAATCAGATTACTGCATGGGTGGAGGTGTTGGAAGTTGTTCAATCAACACCTGTTAAGCATGCTGTAAGTGTTCAGGATGATGGGGAAGCTGCTGCAGTAGTACAACCTTTGACTCAGCCTTGGATGAGGCAGCATCAGTTATGGTCACAGCAGCAATGGGCCTTGTCACAACAGTGGCCATGTGCTCCCCTTCTGTCTTGCCCACATTGCTTCTTCCAAAATGAGCATGCTGTGTGCCTTGAGTGTTGGGCTGTTTGCAATGTCAAAAGCAAGGCCACATTAGATCAGTGTGTAGCTCCTCTTCAAATGTGATGGACACAGTAGTACCGACGAACATAAACTGTATCTCTACAATGACCATCTCCCCAAAAAAATTGTTTATTGACATGTGTGTGTTTAATAAAATGCTAAAAATGCAAGTGGACACAGTATCTGCAGTGATTTTAGTAAACCCAAAAACATACATGGACTTGTGCCCCCCTCCCCTCACACAGGTTAGCTACAATAAACAGCAGATTTTGATCCTATGTTAATTATCTATTGTTCCCCTTTCATCTTCCTTGTTGTGGATCATTCCCATACTGGAGACTTGTTTGGGTTAGATGCATTTAATGATTTTGATTTCTCCATTGCTGATGAGGTAAATTTTGTGTCAGATCGAGTTCTGTATCAACAGCTGGAATCCTTCTGCTCTGTTTTTGTCACTCTTTTACCCTTGTCTTAATTGTGGTATCAGTTTTCAGGCCTGCATTACCATGAAAGAGTCCACCCGTTCTAATGTTTTTTGGGCGTGGCAGATGCCAGTCATGTTGCGTGAGTCTATCAAGGCCGAATTAGACCATTTGACATTTTCTCAATGCCATTTAGTCTGTTTCTTCAAGTGAATGGGCTACACCAAAGGTCATTGTTAAGAAGCCGATGGGTAAGCTTTACCCCTGCAGTAACTTCAGTGTCGAGATTAATGCACAGTCCCTGACAGATACATACCATTTGCTCTGCCATGATGAATTGCTCACAAAATTGGCAGATGGCCACTACTTTTCCAAGGCTTATTTGTTAGAAGCATAACTCCAGCTCCACTTGGATGAGGCCACTGGGCACCTTATCATTGCCAGTACACCTTTCAGCCTATACCAATATCAATGGTTTCTTTTGGGTGTCGTTAGCACACCCGCAAGTTTTCAACATTTCTTAGAACAGCTGACAGCCTCTGTGCTTGGCTGCTGCAATTACCTGGACTATATTGTTGTTTCAGGTTCTTCCACTGAAGACCACCATACCAAACTCCAATCATTGTTTTCTGTTTTGCAGTCTGCAGGTGTCAAGTGCAATCTTGCAAAATCTCAATTTGCAAAATGTCAATTTAGTACCTAGGTATTGAGGTCTCTCATTCATGGGTCAAGCCGATCAGTCATCATGCTGACACAATTGCAGCTTTGCTGTGGTTCACTTCTGTTAAGGAACTGCAAGCACTTCTAGGTAAAATTTCATACTATCATAAGTTTTACTGGATGCACCCACTGTTTCTCAGCCCCTGCACACACTTTTGTGTAAGAATGAGCCTTTTTTCTGGTCCCCCTTGTGACTGAGCATTCACTTTGCTTAAATCTAAGCTCCAGCCTTTCCCCTGTCTGGTAACTTTTCAGCTGTGTCAGCATCTCGTGTTGACCTAAGCCTGGTCTTGGTGCAGTGTTGGTGCACAAATACATGGATGGGTCTGAATGACCCATTGCTTACACTTCTAAGACTTTAAATCCCACTCAGCAGTGGTATTCTCAGACTGCAAAGGAGACTTTAGCGATTGTATTCACCCTCAAGAAGTTCCACCTCTCTTTGTATGGTTCTAAGTTCCATTTAATCATGGATCACATGTCATTGGTTGCTCTTTATAACCCTTTGGCTACCGTTCTGGACACATTGTTTGTAGTGGTGGGCTCTCTTCCTCTCTTGTTATCATGATCAGATCCATTAACCAGCTAACAGTGCAACACACTAACGCCAATGACTTACCTCACCTTCTGATCCAGTCAGACCCAGCATTCAATCAGGACAAGTTACGTTTTTTCTATTTAGATACTGTGAACCAGAACATGGTTGTTGGTTTTCGCTTCACTAGTGCCACAATAGTATCGGCCGTCATTGTGGATCCTATACTTAGTTTGGTCCTATCTTTTATGCAACATGGATGGCCAGAAAAACCCTCAGTTGTGCCTTGGATCCCTTGCATAATTACTTCTCCCTTCAACATCATCTTTCTGTGTTTGACAGGGTTCTATTGCTAGCTAAGGAGGACGCTGCTCCCCAGGTTATGATTCCCATTTCCTTACACCATAAAGTACTGCAGCTTCTGCATGTCTGTCATTGGGGGATCTCTCACACCGAAGCTTTGGCCCGCCAGCATGTGTGCTGGCCAGGCATAGATGGCAACATTGCTTGTCACCACATGCACTCACTGTGTTCAGCAACAGGGGGCTCTGTGGGTATCTTTCTCCCTCTGGCCGATTCTGCAGCAGCTGTGGGTGCATCTACATGTCGAGTTTGATAGGCCCTTCCTAAATCAGTATTGGCTCATTTTAGTGGATGCCTATTCCAAGTTTCCCTATATGGCATGTTGTCCGACCATGTCCATGGCGGCCACTATTTTGGTCCTGCTTAAGATTTTTGCAAATGAGGGACTTCCATCTATCGTGGTTACTGATAACAGCCCCCAGTTTGTTTCTTAGACTTTGCATCTTTCTGTCAAGCTAGTGGTGTTTGCCAACTCACAGCTCCTCCATTTCATCTTCACTCTAATGGTGAGGTCAAACGTATGTTTTGGACATTTAAAACTCATTTGCAGTAGTATTTATTCTGGCAGGCTGTCTAAAGCTGCTTTAGACCATTTTTTGAGTTTGTACTGTTTCATACTAGTGGGGTACAAGAGCATGGCAGAGCTGGTATGTGGAGGGCAACCATAGACTCTCCTTCACCTGCTGCATATGATGCTGTATCCGCTGGCGTTGCCACGTTCTGGCTGAGTGCACCTGTCTGGGCTCGTGGGTTCGGCTGCAGGCTAAACTGGGTTCCTGCCATCATTAAGCACCTGTACATTGTCCACATTCCTGATGGGTGGACATCCCATCACTTCGAACAGATGCAGCTGCACATAGCAGGGTCTGTTCTGGTGCATTGCCTCCCCCCCCCCTCCCCCCTCCCCCCCTCCCAGCTGCTGGTGCCTGTTCCTGTGTTGCAGACAGTCCAGTTTGCATCACAGGGAGGTTGCTGCCTAGTGGAGTGCTGTCTGGGGTCTCTGCTCCACCCCCACTCCTCAACTGTCATCGTCAGTGCAGCCCCCACTGCACCTAGTGCTGCAGCTGCCTCCGCCTCCATTTCTGGTTCCTGTGTGGCCATTGTCTCTGACGCTGATGAGTGTCTTGTGCAACCTTGTCATTCCAGCTCTCCAACAGCATGGATGTGTGGATGGGATCATTTTTATGTGAGATGGTGCCCCTCTGCAAAATGCAAATCCAGTTACTGAAGCACCACTTCAGAAATGCTAGAATTATCAGCTGCCATTTCCCCACAGCCTGGCTGTCCCAATCACCTGATCTTAACCCATGTGACTTCTGGCTGTGGGGCTATCTGAAAGACGTTGTGTTCAGTGTCCTGATTGCAAATTTAGCTGCATTGAAGGCACACATTGTGCAACACACTCTGAACATGACTCTGGACGCACTTTGATCAGTTGTGGAACATGCTGTTTCTCAATTTCAACTTGTTGCAGAAAATGGTGGACACAATATTGAACATGTTTTGTGCCTGTCAGATGGAATTAATAATCCGATTTGATTTTGATTGATGCTTTTTATGTGGTTTTTGGCCTCAGGACAATTAAAAACCTATGTGATTGACGCTTTTTATGTGGTTTTTGGTCTCAGGACAATTAAAAACTGACATGAGTGATGCATTTTATGGAGTTTTTGACCTCAGGACGATTAAAAATCGAATTTTCCCATCTGATGCGATATGACCTTGCCGTGGTGGATGGGGTTACGTAACTAAAAGTATCACACCTGTACACCCATGCACACTGAGTAGTACTGTTTGTTTAATGTCAGATCTACACGTTAGGCATTGTTGTATGATTCATTAGTCATTTGCAGTCAGCCACTATTAAATTATGATGCTTACAGCACCATCTACTGCTACATTTTGTAACTATTTATTTTTCTTCTGCCATACATTTTTCCCCTTCTCTGATAATATTCGATTGCAATTTGATGTCATTCTAACCAGTGGTGTTATTTCTACAGTGGTTTGATAGTTTAACATTAATTATAATTACCCTGTACATTCCTGTCCGACGCCTTTACCTTTCCTGAAAGTTTCTTCGTATCCTTGTTGTATTTTTGCTGTTGCTTCTTACTTTTTGTACAGATTTCTGATTACCTTTATGTATGATGCTCTGGTATTCGCATAAAGCCTAGTATTTGAAACATTTTTGAAACAATTACACAGTCAAATGCTTTGTTGTTATCTTCTTGTTACACAGATAAAAATTACACTGGCATCAATTATGAGCACTGGATTAGTGAAGGAATTCTTTTTATGACATACTTACATAGATTCCATGAACACACTCCATGCTTCTGAGCATTTATGACCTAAAGAAGGGAAATATGACATGGAAAGTTTTAGACCTGTCTAAAAGTATATATTTCTATCTGATAGTCCATGCAATGTAAGATAAATATGAAAAGGCCTTAGAAATGGGGAGATCACTCAGGATGATTGTATGATCTCCTGATTTGATAAATGTTAAGAGAATGTAATATTAGAGAAAATATAAAGCTATTGGAAGAATTCTGGTTCATCCAAACTATATGAACTTCACTGCTCCAAAAGGCTCCTGGTTATAGGTTTAAGGAGATTAAACATCTAAGATCATCAGTCTTATCCTCACGCCCCGTGATCAAATCAGTGTACCCAATCTATCTACATCTAGAGGAAATTCTGTGTGCAATTTGAGAAAAATTTTCTAAATGTGTTTTGCAGCTTGTATCTGAGGTGGCACATTGGTATCAGACTGGTATTCATCTAATGAGATGTGAGAAGCTGCTTCAAAACCACATCCAGACTAGCCAGCACACTGGCCCTTTTTGTCAATATGCTGGGCAGTTTTGAACTGGTGCCAGCATGTCTCCCCCATCCTGGAAGTGGGTACTTTAACATGCATGGCTGCCGAACTGGGTTTACCACTCCATGCAGACCATTTCTATGGTCTGGTCAAAGAGGAGATGACAATGATCTCTAAAAATGTGTAATTTGAGTGATTCAGGCATGGATCTCTCTCTTGCAGGACAAACAATGCTTAATAAAGTGTTATACAAGGCCATGACAACTCAGAGGTACAGAACAACGTATTTTGACTGTTGTGCTTGCTGAGGAAAAATCAGGAAAACATTCTTGAGAATTATAATGCTCATCCAAACAGAGCATATCAAGCCAGCAAAAACTCTGAGGAGTTTTGTATTCCTGTGCACAGTGGACATATTCATTATTAAAGTTTGATTGAAATCTTTTATTGTATTATTGAGTTAATTTTATGGGAGATCAGAATTGTAGACAATGTTTCCTATGTATTTTTTTCATCACTAGATCATGCGTCTACATTTTTTTTATTAAACTGTTAGGAAATAATTTCTTTAGTGGAGTATGGCAAGCCCTATCTAGGTTTCATCATTTCTTGCAATGAATTCTAGCTCACTCATAGTCCCAAAAGTAAAGAATCATACACAGTTTAGAAACTATCCAGTTCATGAAGATAGGCTGATTGTTTTGTGGCAATACAATAGAAATATTTTCCTGCCACTAGCATTGAATAGTATATTAACATCTGGTCCACCTCACTTCACTTAAAACTGTATTAGTATCTATTACATTTCAGTTTTGTAGATCCTGCTTGAACATGTCCAACAAAAACTCCCTGCAGATGCTTAGTACTACAAAATGCACCTCTCACAGTAAGTTGGTCAAAAGCAATACTGAATGTAGGTAACACAAATCTCAAAGCTAGTCTTATTTAACTTCATTATTTTCACTCATCTGAAATCAGAGTTATATTGTTAACATGTTGGACCATCTTAGGCTGTTCTGGAGATAATTAAGATGAGTATTGAAGCAAATACCAGAAGATAAGTTCCAGAACTCTACCAGGCTTGTCCATCACATTCAGTCATATATACACAACTTTGTAAAGAGCCATGTTCATGTAGACTCTACAAAACTGTGATGGTTATAAAAAACATTTAAATTGATCTGCATGTGTAACTTACTGCTTATTACATACCCTGTGAAACAAGGTGGTGACTAAAAAATGATGGACCCTGTGGTGTATTTTTCCTTCTTTTCCTGCTGTTTATTTTGTAAGATTTGTGGTGGATCTTATACCAGTGCTAGTGGGAAGTTGTGTCCCTGGCTGATATAACAGGGCAGTATTGTGCTGACCCCAATACACCACCAGATGAAAGTAGTATTACCTTTATCCTCTCTTTTCAGAATAGTTTTTCTGTTTTGGTGGTCCGGGTCCTCCCATGCCACTTCCCTATCAACCCAACTGCGATGAAAATCCTTGGAATGCTTACACCAGTTCTCTCTATTGCACTACTAAATAAATAGCCACTCTTCTCACAAACAGGGATATATTTTGCCCAACATTTTCGTTATTACTTTTCACAACACAACTAACAATTTCTACGGTAATACCACTCTCTTGAGTACATTCAAACGTCTGTACATGCATACAGTAGGACCTGAGAGAGAAAGCAGGAAAACAACTACCACTCTGCAATTGTTCATTACATCCTTGTTGGTGCATTATTTAGTCCATGGCTCTCAGATACAGGCACTTGCTACACCATTGGACAAATGCCTCCCAGTGCTTGTAACACCATTTTTACTGGTCCCCTTCTTGCTGGCTCCACCACTGCTCCACATTCACTGGATACAAGAAAGGAAAACACACAGTTTCCCTTTCCCACAACATTTATCCTTATTCAAATTATTCATGAGCATCTCCTGTCTACAGTTTTTCAATAGCGTGTTGGAATGTTTACAAATATCCTGAAACATTACAATCCACAACTTGGATTAATAACCATTGATCAAGTACACCAGCCATCATAAGTGTTGTTTCTAGGGGTTCTCTGACATTTATCTATGCATATGCATTTTCTATCAAGTACTCTGTTAAAACAGCAGTCTCTGGCCACAAAACCGAATAAAAAAATTATGTTGAACTTTGGATACTGTGAAATAAGTTACCGGGCATTACTAACCAAGTTTTTCAGCAATTTTGCGCCTGTCCTCTAGGGGCTCACTTATTGTAACCTTTCGATGTCCTTGAACATGGAGTAGGCATGCCCATAAGTTGCCTATAATGCCAGCTCCTGTGATAAGGATACTAGAGCCCACAGGGATGGGCTGAACTCTGTCCCAGCCATGGGACAGACATGATATGGGTTCTGTTAATGCACCTGAAAAAGTAATTACCATAATTATTTATTAATACAATACTGGAAATCGTGTAGAATATGAGAAATGGAATAATAAATTAATCATTCACCATATGGTGGTGGCACAGAATGGTAGATGTGCCCATACAATAGGACACACACACACACACACACACACACACACACACACACACACAAAACAAACTGTGTTTGTTAGCTGAGCTACCATATTTACACTTATCTACAACTCAGTATCAATTCTGAGTGATTATATTTAGTCATTACATAAATTTCTGGTACTATTATGTCTAAATTAAGCTGAGTAAAACAATTATGATGGAATGTCATATACACATGTTTAAAAAATGCAAATGGAAATTTCAGTTTCAAGTTTTTCCTTCTGAGGAGTGTGATGAATAAGAGAATATAACACTCAAATAAATCTGATCCGTTTGACTGAAGGGAGTCAATTAATACCATACGTGTTATAAGAGACACGCTACACAAAAGAAACAAATCTGTGTTTCATATTCTTCTTTGTCTTTGTCTTTCCATATCTTCACAGGGTCAATGTTTATGGCAAGTTTCTCCCACCATTACTCTTCTTGGTCCTGCGTGTTGCCCTCTGTCAGTTGTTTTTCCCCCTCAAATGCAGTCTGCCCACATCATTTTAGGTTCTTCTCTTTCCATGCATCCTTCATCTGCTATCTCCATCAATCTCTTTTCAAGGTGACTTTGGTCTCTTCACATGAGATGTCCATACCACTGGAATCTTTCCTCAGTTCTGGGTGCTAGAAATTCAGTATTTACACTACTCTGCTCTCCTCCTCCCCCTTCTTCTTCTTCTTTTTCTTCTTTTAGAGGCTGCTACTGTCACTGTCATTTACTGTAGTATCATGAAATTACACCATATATTTTTCTTGTTTTGTAACAGTACATAATATGTTTTCCAATAATTATTTAATTAAATAGTGTGAAAATGTTACAGTATATTTCTACTGTAGATGTTGCTCACTGTGAATATCTGTCTAAAATTTCTACATTTTCCATTACAGTTTATCAAAGCAATTATGGCACCAATTAGAACCATTAGCAGCACATTTTTTTAGCAGATGTTTGTCCTCTCTCAGTTTTCCTTTCTTTATTATATATTTCTACATTCCAAAAGCACCTCATGGTGTGTCATGAAAAGCACTGTGTGTACCGTACTCACCCTGCCCCTCCCCCCCCCCCTTTTCCCTTCTTTCCATTACAGATATAAATGACATATGGGAAGAACAGTTGTTGATAAGTTTCTGTGTGCTTGAATCTCTCTAATTTTATCTTCATGACTTTTTTACAAGATATAGACTGAAGAGCCAGAGAAACTCGTACACCAGGCTAATATCATGTAGGGCCCCGACAAGCACACAGAAGTGCTGCAACACAACACGGCATGGACTCTACTAATGTCTGAAGTAGTGCTGGAGGCAACTTACACCACGAATCCTGCAGGGCTGTCCATAAATCCGTAAGAGTACGAGGAGGTGGAGATTTCTTCTGAAGAACACACTCCAAGGCATCCCAGATATGCTCACTAATGTTCATGTCTGGCAAGTTTGGTGGTCAGCAGAAGCATTTAAACTCAGAAGAGTGTTCCTGAAGACATTCTGTAGAAATTATTGATGTGTGAGGTGTCACACTGTCTGGCTGCAGTTGCCCAATTTTGTCAGAATACACGATGGACATGAATGGATGCAGGTGACCAGACAGGATGCTTGCATACATGTTATCTGTCAGAGTCACATCTAGACATATCAGGGGCCCCATATCACTCCAACTGCACATGCCTCACACCATTACAGAGCCTCCACTGGCTTTAAGAGTCCCCTGCTCACATTCAGATTCCATGAATTTATGAGGTTGTTTCCATACCCATACACATCCATCCACTTGATACAATTTGAAATGAGACTTGTCCGACCAGGCAACACATTTCCAGTCATCAACAGTCCAATGTCAGTTTTGACGGGCCCAGGCAAGGCATAAAGCTTTGTGTCATGCAGTCATCAAGGGTACATGAGTGGGCCTTGGGCTCCAAAAGCCCATATCGATGATGTTTCATTGAATGGTTCACACACTGACACTTGTAGATGACCCAGCATTGAAATCTGCAGCAATTTGCAGAAGGGTTTCACTTCTGTCATGTTGAACGATTCTCTTCAGTCATCATTGGTTCCATTCTTGCAGGATCTTTTTCCATCCCCAGTGAAGTCAGAGATTTGATGTTTTACCAGATTCCTGATATTCATGGTACGCTCATGAAATGGTCGTATGGGAAAATCCCCACTTAATCACTACCTCAGAGAGGCTGTGTCCAATTGCTCATGCACTGACTAAATAGCACGTTTGAACTCGCTTAAATCTTGATAATCTGCCATTGTAGCAGCCGTGACTGATCTAACAACTGCACCAGACACTTGTTGTTTTATATAGGCGTTGCTGACCTCAGTGCCATGTTCTGCCTGTTTACATAGCTTGTATTGCCTATACCAGATTTTTTTGGTGCTTCAGTGTATATAGAAGTAAGCAATATATTAGCTGAATATTCTAGCAATTTAAGCTCTCAGAATTTTAACAATAAACACTCCATGAAGAATGCTTTTCTTGCAGTGTCTGCCATTGGAATTAGATTGAAATGGGAATATGTGAACATGACTGCTTACAACTCAGCCATGTGATGATCTGGTTTTTTGCTGCACCCATGCACTTTGTTTAGTGAGGATGCAATTTTGACAGGAGCTGAAAAAGATTCGGTTTGCTAAAAATACATTTATACATCACAAATGAGTATGCAACTGACATATAAGTTCTGTATGTAAATTTCATTGCATTCATGATTATGTGCCCATGATAATTGTCATTAGCACAAATAGTTTACTCTTTTCACATGTCACAGGTCATGAGCACTGGTTCTGGAGGGTGTATACTCCCCAGTGTTGTAAGCATGTCGCCTGATTGCATGACCATAGGAAAACAATGGACTTGTGGCCTACTCAAAAACAAACTGCTACCTGCTCATTCCACATGCCATTGTGATCTTCGAGGATGTGAGAAAACAAAACAAAATGAATGGTGTCAAATAAGCTTCCTGTACACTTTTGGTGGGGAGCTCAAGGTATCTCTATGCACGTGCCCCATGGCAAGCATAATCAGATTGAGGAATCCTGCCTGCACAGTATTGATCCCAGCTTGCAATCTACTGTCTGCCTCGAGCCAATCTGCCTCACACTGTTGGCAAAATTTTTGGACAAACGTTAAGAGATTGTGCTGCAGTTGTGTTATTCACACATTTCTGTGGTAGGGCTGCTACAGGATGAGCATCTCTGTAACACTTTCATGCTTACTAAATGACCCTTTAGTGAAATATGCTGCTCTTCTTTCGATCTTCTCCATTTCCTCTATCAGTCCCATATGGTACAGATCCAAAATTGATGAGCAATGCTCAAGTATCAGTCAAATACAAGTTTCACCTCCTTGGTGAATGGACTACACTTCACAAGGATTCTTTCAATGAATCTCAGTCTGGTGTATGCCTTTTCTATGTATAGCCTTTTGTGTTTATCACAGAAAATCATGTGAAACTCCTTTTATTTTCTGTGTGAAGCAACAGGTGACAAAGCACTTAGTATTGTAATATGTTAAGTGACAGTTAATACTCCTCAGAGTGCTATAGGAGTTTCATTATTATTCTACTACACGTTTAAAGAGTTTAGCCATTCATCACCCAGAAAATGACAGTTTCTTTCTATATTATTAATGAATCACTATGCAAGATATTGGAATAAAGGGAGGTCTATTTCACAGCTGACACCTGCAGACAATGCAGACAGTACTATTTCATAAGATATATATCTCTCTCATCCCCACACCCCTGCCTTCTCATGGGTACATGCAGATGGTAGAGAAGAACATTCACAGTACTAACAAACAGTAACAGAGTGATGTACATGTTTTCAACTGTCTCTGTATAATACTGTAGTGGATAACCACCACTTGATGTAATAAATGGTTTTAAGAGACCTTGAATGTTCAAACAACTGCAAGTAAATAAGTTAGCGAAGTAAGGTGCTTCCATGAGCCGTTGATAGTTATCCCTTTTGGAAATCTACTTATTCTAGTGCTTCAATTCCGTAATGTACACTTCAGAAAACATGGCACTGTAATTGAGATCATTGTATGGTATGAAAATAAGGGTGATGCCTTCATTATGTGGAGTCATAGCAATTAAGACCTTGGATGCAAAGAAATGCATAAAAAGTTTCAAAAATGGTAACAATACATGATGATGATATGAGATAGTTTGAACACGTGATGTGTCAGTGTTCTGGATAGAGATCTGTTATGTAGACATCTCTGTTGTTGTGCCTGTATAGTGATCTCTGAAGATGGGGGAAAAAAGAAAGGAAAAAAATCATGATTAGAGCAGTGATTAAGTACTTTGTAGAGAAAGGTATGAATGCACAAAAAATTAATGCTGATTTTCAAAACACAGAGGAGGCCTGTGCTCCTTCATATTCAGTTGTTGCCAAATGGGAAAATATGTTGAAATTTGGTCGGAGTCACTTTGATAATCTGTGTAGAGGCCTGCCAAGATGTCCCATTATTTCACAAATTATTGGAACAGTGTATAAAACAGTCATGGAGGGTCGCTGACTGAAAATGTGAGAAGTTGCTAAAGCTATAGGGAAGTCCTCTAAATGGGAATGTCACACATTAAAAGTGGAATTGAATATGAGAAAATCATCTGCTAAGTGGCTGCAGTGATTATTAATACAGGATCAAAAATGCATCGGAATGGAAATGTCCAAACAATCTAACCCTTTTTCAGAGCAACAAACAAGATCTTTTTGCACTGGTATGTGAACACAGATGAAACTTTGGCCCACTACTATACCCCATAGACAAAACAACAGTCAAATGAGTGGAAACATATTGATTCACAACCACCAAAGAAACCAAAGGCAATATGGTTGGCTGGATGGGTCAAAGCGCCAGTTTTCTGGGTGTGGAAAGGATTGTGCTGATATATTATCTTCCAACTGGCCATAAAATTACTGGATGATACTATGCTAACCTCTTGGACCAGCCACAGCAAAAGATACATGAAGAAAGGCCAGGTCTGGCAAGGAAGAAAACTGTCTTTCATGAAGATAATGTGAGCAACACATATATGTTGTTGCCATTGCAAAAAATACATGAACTGTGTGTGTGTGTGTGTGTGTGTGTGTGTGTGTGTGTGTGTGTGTGTGTTGAAATTGTTGATACACCTGCCTTATTCACCTGATTTGGCTCCATCAGACTTCCATCTCTTCCCAAAACTCAAAATTTTCATCAGTGGATGGAGAATCTTTTCAAAGAAAGAACTGACAACTGAAGTTGATGGGTATTTTGCAGGCCAGAGGAATCTAATTTTTGAGCTGGGACCAAGGCATTGGAACACTGCTGCACCAAGCACATGAGAATGCATAGTGACTACACTCAAAAACAGAAAATTTTCACTGAGTTAAGTCATTTCCTTCTGTTCCATTCTGAGAAATTTTGAAACTTCAATCGTAGGTAGATAATTATTAATATCTCTCTGGATGATCTGGTCATGAGGTATGGCAATAAAAAACACCTTTTTATGGACACATTGAAAACTGATCCACACAGATTGATATCTGCTGTCTGGGTGGAGTGAACAAGTGAGAAAGAAGGGAGAAGAGGTGTGCAGTGCACAGATGGTTTTCTCACAACATACATAACAAAAAGATGCAAGGTACATTTAAAATATAATATTCAACAAATTGCCTCTTTTCTTAGAATAAATGGGTATTACACAAAGTTCATTAAACCACTGCAGAACCTTCTATTTTATAAACTAGTACGTACAACCATACCACACTAGTTGAACTTTGTGGCACATGTTCCTAGGATGATAGATAGAGTTTGTTACGTATTATGAAAGTGCAATGTGGAAACAATTTACACACAGGTTGGCACTGTTAGTGAGCAGCTCGGATGAATCAAAGACAAGTGAGATTTATTCAAATCAATATATTACACCATTTCTTGTGCAGACTGTGTACTGGTTTCTCTCAAAACAAATAAAAGATCTACTTCAAGATCATAGAGCAAATAGATTTGCAGGTTGTGAGAAATGCATTAATAGGCTGTAACTGAGTTTTAGCTGAACAGCTTCAGCCACAGAGTAAAATTTTTCAAGACACAATTTCTCACTTTGATGAGGAATTGACATTTCTTTTTAGTCAGAAAAGTAACAAAAATTACAATATCTTCATCAACAAAGATCAAAGTTGTGAGAAAAATAGACTTTAGATTAATTTTCTTATGACAATTTAATTGTAGTTTACTGGAGATAAAATCATATCATTGTAGTCTGGGAATAAAATCTGTGATCATGCCTGAACCATTATAAATAACTTAGAGCTCCAGGTTTATTGATGGTGGACAGAAACTGGCTGAAAATACTGACCAATGAGGGTTGCTTGTATGATTTTATAATGCTTTATCATAACTTAAAAAAAAAAGCAACAAGACACAATTGGTGATTGTAGTTGCAACAAGTTGTACACAACAGATGCACTATTAGAATGTCACTGCAGCAAATCCTTTTAACTTATTCACTATTTGCTTTTCACTGCTCATCCTCATCTTCAATTTGTCTAATCCACCCTTCTCCACATAATGTACAAATTCATGCTCTCACCTTGTTCTAGAGCAATGTTATCTGGCAATTTGTACACCTGTGTATCAGGAGCTGTACAGTACTGTGCCCATCCACCATTACAGTATATGCCTATTGTTGAGTTGATGCCTCCAGCGCTGCAGTAATGGTACTGTCCCCCAGAGCATGGGCCACAGGTGTTGCAACCACTGGAAAAAAAAATTGTTTCTTTAAGAACTGTAGCACAGGAAGTCCAGAAAGTGATGCATTCCATAACAAAAGCAAGAAACTTGTTTTCAAACTGCACACCACCATGCATGCACACATCACACACACCAACACACACACCAACACACATACACACACACACACCACACACCACACACCACACACCACACACACACACACACACACACACACGCAGAAACAATTAATATTACAATTTTTACAGTTACAATAATGTGACTTACTGTGTTATTAGATACTATGATTTTTAAAATTTTTAAGCTAGTTCAAAGCATAAAGACAAGCTTAAGAGATAATAAATGCATAAAAGACAAGAAATTTGATTTGAACAAAAGGAAAAATATAACTGAGTTAAGTTGTTAAAACCAAGAATAAATTTAAGAATGTGACTGTGCACAATTTAAAATCTAATATAATTCCCCAATTTGCCAAAAATTACACCAAAATTCAAAATAAGACACAGACAGGACGTATAATGGTTAAGTTATCTATAGAAAAGCAAGAGTGACAGAATGAGGAAAATATCTTAGTATAATGTCCAATGTCATGCAGGATGGCAGGCATATTTACATCAGGGAATAGACCAAAGAAATATGTACAGATGGGAGGAGGAGTACAAAGGAAAGAACAGAACAAGAAGAAGGGAGCAACATATAATTGTTAGGGACTGTTGAAAAGGTAAGATGAAGGAATAATAGAGAGAGATTGAGAAAGGTGGAGAAAAGGTTATGGGCAAAGAGAAAGAGAGGTGGAGAGAGGGTAGGTAAAGAAATAAATGGAGAAAGGGTGCAAAGAAAGTGAGTTGGTGAATGAGAAGTGGATGGGGAGAGTTTGACACACAGGAAGAAGGAGAATTAAATAATAGAGTGGAAATTCATACAGAGTTCGTGTAGCACCTGTATGGAAATTGGATTAATCAGATGTCTTTTGGCTACCATTCTGGCTAATCTGACTTCCCATCATGAATGCATTCAGCATCTTTCTTGACAGATATGATTCCATTTCTCCAAATGATGTAGCTCAATTGCAATATAATATTATACACTTTTCAAGACCTACTATTACTATCACTTCTAACACTGGTTGCTTTTATATTCTTCTTGCAAGAACTCCTCAGATATTTATTTATAACTGTAATAATAACTGATAATTGTATGACTATTTAGGAGATCAAGGTATTTACAAATTTATTGTTATCATTCCATTAACTTTCCTATAAAGAGAAAAATATCAGGCTGTTTACTTTATCTTTCCCCGGGGCACAGTACATAATCACAATAATTTGTTTCTATGCTCAATTAGTGTAGCTTTTGGATTTCACTTTTTAACTGCAAAGTGTTGCAAACATGCAAACTCAGTGACACAGATGTGTTTTAGTAAGTTTATGGAGGAAAGTTATTAATGATTGCTGAATATATGGAGGTGACTTCAGTTTTTATATTAACAGATCTTACCTGTTTGGATCAACAGCTACCTTGTCTCCCACTTTCACATTAGTTACTTTAGATCCAACTGCTGTGACTGTTCCACTAAACTCATGACCGAGTATCACTGGTTGATCAGTGCATGGGAAGGAACCCTGTGGAGAATACAATTGTTTATAATTGTTCTAAAAATATATATTTGGTATTTATCTTAACTGACACTAATTCACCTTCAAAACAACTTTGTCAATAAAAAATATGGGTTGTTCAGCAGAAAAATGCAGGAAAGTCTCTTATTGTTATTAGAAAGAGATATGTAAATGGTTATAATTGTGAAATGATTAGTACTGAAATAGGCACATCAAACTTAATGGAGTTTTCTCTAAAATCCAAAGTAACTATGCTAACGAGGCAAAATATTATTCATCACCTTAAAAGAGCATTATAGCCGCTTTGGAGAAGAGCTGCTATGAGGCAGTCATGTGACCCTCCAACTCTGGTGTAAATCATGGTTGTACCCAATCAGGCCTCTGACATGGGCTGGTGTGGAGATGTTTCAGAATGGCAGAAAGGAGGTACCATGTTTGCACATACATATGATGACACTATGAATAAAGTTACCTGATCTGTTTTATAAATATGAACTGTCTGCATCTACAATGAATATTTGCATGATGTAAGAACAGTGGCTGTTAGCATCCCAATCAGCAGGGACAGGGACAGGGGACAAGAAACATACCTTTTCAACAACAATTAGTTTCCAACCCAACAGGATTTGTTGCTGTCAGTGATTGCAGCTTCATCTCAACCAACTGTGAGTGAAGATTACAAAGAGGACCACATGCAAAGAACACTTTTAAGTCAGATTTCTTGCAAAAGGCCATTTCTCAGAAAGGCACATAAATCTACACATTTTAAATAGGTCAAAGAATACAAACCTCGAAACTATATAAGTGGAGGCAGCAGTGTGGTCCGATGGGCCACAATTTTGTCTCTTATCAACTGATCAAGGTGCCACAACAATATTATGGAAACTATAGATTGCTACACACCATGTAGAGGAGATGTTGAGTTGCAGACAGGCACAACAAAAAACCTGCTATACATTTGAGATTTTGGCCACAAGGCTTTCTTCTAAAGTAGGACACACACACATTCACACAAGCACAAATCACATACACATGACCACTATCTCTGGCTGCTGAGAGCAGACTCAGTGGCCAGAGACAGTGGTTGTGTATGTGTGAGTAAGAGTGAGTACACAGTTTGTGTTCATTAAGTCAGTAAACCAATGAGTGATAGTGTGGCAGTTCCAGGAGTGGTATGGAATGATGGTCAAATTACAGTATTTAAATGCCAAAGAATGAGATCTCCCATAAGTCACCACCGGTAACCATCATTACATGCAGTTTTCGACTAACTGTTGTAAAAAGGCAAACAAAAGTATATGGGGCTCTCTTTCTGCTATTATTTGTACCTTTCAATTTCACTGCAGAAATCACACAGGCATCTTCACTAATAAAGAGGTGCTTGATGTAAAACAAGATATAGGACTGATGTCTGGTGTTTCTGTACATGATGGTGATGATAATGAGGTTGCCCTTTCACCATATCACATTTGTTGAACAGCTTCATTGGTACAACAGGCAGGAATGAAAAAGTGAGGAAGTGAGTGAGTGACAAACAATCAGTGTTCACTAACATTTAAAATCTGTATATTTTGAGGACCATAGCTGTGTACTGTCAGAATTATGCCCCAAATTTTGATACAGGACTGATATCTGGGGCTTGAACCTTGCAAGTGTGCCTTTCTCTGCTTAAAATAAGGTGCCAAGTTGGTGAAGTTCCCTTGTAAGGTATCTCATACAACTGACTTTAAATATTAATTACTTATCTTCAACTACAAGAGCAATCAGTTGAAAGACTTCTTTTTACATAATCTGTCTTCTGACTATTTTTATGCAGTCTCCCATGAATTCCTTTCCTCTGCTCTAGAGCACTTGCCCGCGAAAGGCAAAGGTCCCGAGTTCGAGTCTCGGTCTGGCACACAGTTTTAATCTGCCAGGAAGTTTCATATCAGTGCACTCTCCACTGGAGAGAGAAAATCTCATTCTAAATCATTATTATTTGCTGGATGTACTCCAATCTCTGTCTTCGTCTGCAGTTTTTACCCTATACAACTCCCTCTTGTACCACAGAAGCTATTCCCTGATGTCTTAACAGATGTCCTATTATCCTGTCTCTACTTCTTGTCAGATGTCCTCTTATCCTGTCCCTATTTCTTGTCAGTGTTTTCTGTATATTCCTTTCCTTACCAGTTCTGCAGAGAACCTTCCCATTCATTACCTCATAAGTCCACTTAAGTTCCAACATTCTTCTGTAGCACCACACCTCAAATGTCTTGATGCTCTTCTTGCTGTGCTCCAAATGTGCATTCTCAAGAGTTTCTTCCTCAAATGATGGCCTATGTTTGATACCAGCAAGTTTCTCTGAATGAGATGAGATGAAGCTAGCATGAAGAATTTCTTAATGAGCAAGATTAAGATCTTGAGTCAGAGATGTTACAGGATTTCTTCAAATATAATGGCTGAATAGTAGAACAATTCTAGCCTTTGGGTTCAATGACATTCCTTTGACTTTTCAGAAAAAAATGAGGTTCTTATTTGCCCATAACAACACACACATTGAAGTGGTATGGGTGGAGGGGGGGGGGGGGAGGGGGGGGAGGGAGGGAATAAGAAAGAAAGAAAACCCAAAACTGTTGTCTTATAGACTGAAATAGGAAGGTTTGAAGTGTCAAAATGTGAGAGAGCTGTGTATTAGGTATTGAGACATTTTTCAGCATGTAGGCTGCACTGGCTCACTTTCCATATATGGGCAATTCCATCCTTCAATGCTTCATTTTAATACTGTTGTTGTACAGTGTGTCCCAGGAGGAACGGTAAATATTCAGGGATAGTACAGGAATGCTAATTTGAAGCAAAAGACTTGGTATGGACATATGGCCTATTCTAAAAGGTTTTTGACATAGAATATGTTTAATGTACATTTACTTTTAGGTTAGTAGCACACACACGTCTTTCCCACCACACGTCTGTGACATTTTATTCTGGCTCTACCTACCTCATTGCTTTCAACCTCTTTGCTCAGAGTGTCTTTTTTGCCATTAAACTAGACTGTTGAACCTGTAGTTGACCATGGTGTGTTGTTAGTGAAGTAGTGACAGGGACTGAGAGTGTATCCAAGAAAAGCATTAGTTAACTGTGTTTGTACATGAGTTGTCTAAAATGCCACATGTCTACACCAATGAAGAATATCCAGATATGGTAAATGTTTACAACTTATGAGATGGTAGAGCTCCTGCTGCTGTCAAAGAATTCCTGATTGTAGTATGTTTACCAGAGTTCTCACACATCACATGAAACAAGTATTCTTCCAAGTACCCATTTTTCATCCAAATGTGTAATTCAGTAACCTGTGCAGGAACAGAAACACATTTTTGAAATGATGCAATGGAGCCCTACTACTTGCACATGAAGACTTTCTGCATGTACCAATGTACAATGAATACATGTATGGTGAATATTAAATGCAGAAAACTTGTACTCATTTCACATACAGTATCTCAACAATCTTCACATTGGTGATAATGACACATGACTTGAATTTTGTTGCTGGTTGAATGACAATCATAATTTGCTTCCATTAATGCTATTCCTTGATGAAGCCACATTTACAAGGAGTGGAATAAACAACACACATAATAATCATTGATGGCCACAGGAAAATCCATGTGCTACAGTGAAAAACAATTTCCAAGTTTATTTCTTATCATGTTTGGAAAATTTGTTTGTTGATTGGCTTTGAGGGTGTTTCTTTGGCCCACAGACTGCAATGTACTTACAGCATGATGGAGCCACTCCACATTTTACCAGACATGTGAGGGAACATCTCAACCATACTTACTCTACCCACTGGATTGGTCATAGTAGTACAGTTAACCGGCCACCAATATTGCCAGACCTTACACTGCTAGATTTTTGTTTATGGAATTAGATGAAATCTGAGGTGTACAAACAGAAGGTGAATATGTGAGATGAACTGATTGGTCACATCATGGATGCTGTTGCCCTCCTTAGGGAATGTGCAGAGACTCTCAGGCAAGCAACACATGTTCCCCCAAGAGTGCATAATTACAGTGAAGTTGACAGTGGGATATTCAAATATTTATTGCAAACTGTACAAAACCTGTAATGTGATGTGTGCAATAATGCGTAGAGGTGAATGTGTTAAAAATATGTATTTTTCAACAGATACTTTGTAAAACCATGTTGTAATGTTTACTAACTGTTGTAAATGAGTAAACCTGACAATATACTGAATAATACAGAAAATAAATAACAATGAACATTAAATGTGTTCTATCCCAGAAACCATTCGCAATAGGGCATATGTCCATACAAAGTTTTTTGCTTCAAATTATCATTCCTGTCATATTCCCAAACACTGACCACTGACCATTCCTCCTGAGACACCCTGTATTGTATGCTCTCTCTCTCTCTCTCTCTCTCTCTCTCTCTCTCTCTCTCTCTCTCTCTCTCAACATTAACAAACCAAGAAATAAATTTGAAGACTTACCTCTACAATATGTAGGTCTGTTCCACAAACACCTGCATATGCAACTTTGACTAGTACTTCATTTTCTTTGACTGATGGTACTTTCTCTGTTACTAGTGAAAGTGTTTGTGTTTTGGAGTTGAACTGCAATGCTTCCATTGTCTGATTCACCATTGTACCTTGGAATTAAATAAGAAGCTTTAATTAGGTGCAGTCTGGTTACAAATAATATGAAAAGGATAAGAATGCTTACTTTAGCTTGCTAGATTAGCTCACATATGATTAATGAACATGGAAATTTTAGGGGGAAAAGGCCAGACAGTGACTCTCCTGCAAATGAGTGATGGATGGCACAAAGGAACACCAAAAGACATGAAAACTGCACTAGATTTTGAGGCAATATAATTTTCCAATCTTTTAGTGTGCCTAGGTGACTGACATAATTAATCTGTACTGTGGCTGCCTGTTTTTGTATTTTTTAGATGCAGTTCGTTATCTTAGTTTGGCTGTAGCACAGAAAGGAGAGAAGCACATACATGAATAATCATCATGTCACATGACAGATTCTGAAAAATTGTGTGTGTGTGTGTGTGTGTGTGTGTGTGTGTGTGTGTGGTGTGGTGTGGTGTATGTACTCATATGTGCATGCACATGTGTGTAGATAAACAATTTGACAGCTCATATGGCCAGCAAAAAAATGTTCAAATGTGTGTGAAATCTTATGGGACTTAACTGCTAAGGTCATCAGTTCCTAAGCTTACACACTACTTAACCTAAATTATCCTTAAGGACAAACACACACAGCCATGCCCTAGGGAGGACTCGAACCTCCGCCGGGACCAGCCTATGGCCAGCAATCTCATACTACTTGCTGTGGAATCTTTTGTGTATCGACATACTTCATCTTTGAGTGACTGTAGGTGGGTTCAGGATGAATCTGACAAAATTTCTCTGATGAAATGAATGGTAGCGTGCTTTAAATGTGGATAAATGTTAATTAATGTTGAAGGACAGAAAGAACATTCCTGCATTAATCGAATGCTGCAGTGATGTCAACCAAGTTTGTAGGTTAACTATGAAAATACTATGTGAACTTAGGTGGGAATTCTTGGTGAGGAGAAGATGTTTCCACTAAATGCTGTTGAGGAATTTTAGGGGACCAGCATTGGCAACAGACGATAGAACAATTCTACTGCCTTCAATTTCCATCCCTTACAAGGACTGTGATAGCAATATAAGCATGATCAGGGCTTATATAGAACCACACAACCAATAATTTCACTCTCACAAGGGGAAGACCTCAGACACACACATGGCCAACCAATTTGGCTCATATTTGAAAGTCGCTTGTGCACAACCTAAAATGAAATACTCTATAAGATACTTTTACTCCCTCCACTTCTGCCCCCCCCCCCTCCCCCCACCGCCTTGTTTAAGAAAATTACTGCAAAAGTTCGTGCTGTGCAGTCAATTTGGAATTGATGGGATCAATACATGACTGAAAACAGAGCATTTTTCATCAACATAGATGGGGTCCACAAGTGCAAATTTTCCTAGAAATTGAGGGAAGAAACTTTTTTGACTCCTATTTATGTACGCATAAGATAGGTGCTATTATACAAAAGTGCTGCTGGCAAGCAACCAAGGCATCTGGAAGGGAAGCAGAGAATCTGTCTTCGATTCCCAAGTGCAGTCTACATGTCTTTTTATATTTGCATTTATTTGTGCCACAAAACTGGTAGGAATAGGAAGGTTAATAAGGTAAGTACATCAGTAAGGAATAACAAACAAGTAAGAAAACTAACTACTCAAATTACTTGGATTAGCAAAGAATTAAGATTTTTAAGCCTCATTGAATGAAAACAATTAGAGATAAGATTGCTGCAAAAATAGGCAGTCAATGCCTGTCATTGCAGAAGGGAGAAAAACCCTTGTCACAGTAAGTAGTGTACACAAAATAACACATCCATAGACAGCACAATATTCCATCCTAGTATCTGGAAAATTGTTGCCATCATTTGAGAAATTTGCCTACCTTGTTGTTGTTTCCTATTGATTTACTTGCCTTATTAATTATCCTCAATCTACCAATTTCAAAACAGAAAAAATTAAAATTAAAAAAAATTTCAGACTATAACTGGGAGCCAAACACAGATTCTCTGCTCCACAGCCACATGCCTTGGTTGCCACACCAGTGGCACTATTGTTGAACAGCTCTTACCTTATGGATACATAAGTGGCAGCCAAAAAAGTATCTGCCCTTGATTTCTAGGAAAATATGCATAAGCAGGGCGCATGTATGTAGATGATAAATGCTCAGTTTTCAATTATCTATCAAGCCCATTAAGCCTGAATTGAATGTGAGTCATGAATGTTAGGGATAGTTCTCAAAAACAGGAGTTATTGAGCCAAAGCATCTTATGGTCTTTCATTTAAGGTTGTGCTCAAGCAACCTGCCAAATATGACCCAAATCACATGGTCATGTTTGAGGCCTTCCTCTTGTCATTTCATTAGTGAGTGGAGTAGAAAGTGAATAATTGACTGTGGAACAAAGTACCTTCCACAGTGCACCAAGGAATTTAACACACATTGTTATGTCTTGTGTATGGCCATTAATAGCAGTCTATGAAATCTACACACAACTTTTATTCACATAAAACTGTGTAATATAAGTCTCTGTGAGATTCAGATTAACTGTTTGCTGTGAACCAACAAAAGTCCTGCTCAAGTATCAGCTGGGTTGTGTCTGGCACAATTGAAATTGTATATTAATTTAAAAGTATGCCGGCCATTAAAATTGCTACACCACAAAGATGACGTGCTACAGACACGAAATTTAACTGACGGGAAGAAGATGCTGTGATATGCAAATGATTAGCTTTTCAGAGCATTCACACAAGGTTGGCGTCAGTGGTGACATCTACAACATGCTGACATGAGGAAAGTTTCCAATCGATTTCTCATACACAAACAGCAGTTGACTGGCGTTGCCTGGTGAAACGTTGTTGTGATGCCTCATGTAAGGAGGAGAAATGCATACCATCACGTTTCCGGCTTTGATAAAGGTCGTATTGTAGCCTATCGCGATTGCGGTTTATTGTATCGCGACAATGCTGCTGACGTTGGTCAAGACCCAATGACTACTAGCAGAATATGGAATTGGTGGGTTCAGGAGGGTAATATGGAACGCCGTGCTGGATCACAATGGCCTCGTATCACTAGCAGTCGAGATGAAAGGCATCTTATCCACATGGTTGTAACGGATTGTGCAGCCACATCTCGATCCCTGAGTCAACAGATGGTGACGTTTGCAAGACAACAACCATCTGCATGAACAGTTCAACAATGTTTGCAGCAGCAGGGACTATCAGCTCGGAGACCATGGCTGCGGTTAGCCTTGATGCTGTGTCACAGACAGGAGCGCCTGCAATGGTGTGCCCAATGACGAACCTGGGTGCCCGAATGGTAAAACGTCATTTTTTCGGATGAATCCAGGTTCTGTTTACAGCATCATCATGGTAGCATCCATGTTTGGCGACATTGCGGTGAACGTACATTGGAAGCGTGTATTCATTATCGCCATACTGGCATATCACCTGGCATGATGGTATGGGGTGCCATTGGTTACATGTCTCGGTCACCTCTTGTTCGCATTGATGGAACTTTGAACAGTGGACATTACATTTCAGATGTGTTACAACCCATGGCTCTAACCTACATTTGATCCCTGTGAAACCCTACATTTCAGCAGAATAATGCACGACCGCATGTTGCAAGTCCTGTACGGGCGTTTCCTGATAAAGAAAATGTTTGACTGCTGTCCTGGTCAGCACATTCTCCAGATCTCTCACTAACTGAAAATGTCTGGTCAATGGTGGCCGAGCATCTGGCTTGTCACAATACGCCAGTCACTACTCTTGATGAACTGTGGTATCGTGTTGAAGCTGCATGGGCAGCTGTACCTGTACATGCCATCCAAGCTCTGTTTGACTCAATGCCCAGGCATATGAAGGCTGTTATTACGGCCAGAGGTGGTTGTTCTGGGTACTGATTTCTCAGGATCTATGCACCCAAACTGCGTGAAAATCTAATCACATGTCAGTACTAGTATAATATATTCGTCCAATGAATACCCGTTTATCATCTGCATTTCTTCTTGGTGTAGAAATTTTAATGGCCATAGTGGTGTGTGTGTGTGTGTGTGTGTGTGTGTGTGTGTGTGTGTGTGTGTGTGTGTGTGTGTGTAAGTAATTTAATATATTCCTGACTCCCCCCTTCCCCCCCCCCCTCCCTCCCCCCAACTACCATGGACTTTGACGGAGGGGTATCCATTGAGAGGTCAGACAAAAATGTGGTTTTTGAACAGAGGCAACAGCCTTTCCAGTAGTTTCAAGGGCAACAGACTGGATGATTGATTGATCTGGCCTTGTAACATCAACCAAAATGGCCTTGCTGTACTGGTACTGTGGATGGCTGAAAGTAAGGGGAAACTGCAGCCATAATTTTTTCCAGGGGCATGCAGCTCTACTGCATGGATGGAACAAACATGTAGAGGGTCTATATAAGAAGATGACACAGATGAAGATGAGATGGGAGACATGGCACTGCAAAAAGAATTTGACAGAGTACTGAAAGATCTAAGTCAAAACAAAGCCCCAGGAATAGAGGACAGTACATCACAACTACTGACAGCCTTGGAAGAACCAGGCACTACAAAACTATTCCGTGTGACGAGCAAGATCTATGAGATAGGTGAAATACCCTGTCTTCAAGAAGGTAATAATTTCAGTTCCAAAGAAAGCAGTTGCTAACAGGTGTGAAAATTACTGAATTACCAATTTAATAAGTTACAGTTGCACAATAGTAACACAAATTCCTTACAGAAGAATGGAAAAACTTGTAGAAGCTGACCTCTGGGAAGATCAGTTTGGATTTTCGAGAAGTGTATGAACATGCAGGGCAATATTGCTCCTACGACTTATCTTAGAAGATAGGTTAAGGAAAGGCAAAACTATGTTCATAGCATTTGTAGATTTAGAGAGAGATTTTGACAATGTTGACTGGAATTGAAATTATGAAGGTGACAGGGATAAAATAGAGGGAGTGAAAGCCTATCTGCAACTTATGCAGAAACTAGGTGGGAATTATGAGACAAGGGGCATGAAAGGGAAGCAGGGTTCAGAATGGAGTGAGACAGGAGTGTGGTATGTCCCTGATGTTATTTAATCTATACATTGAACAAGCAGTAGAGGAAACCAATGAAAAATTGAAATAGGAATTAAAGTTCAGGGAGAAGAAATGCAAACTTTAAGGTTTGCCTTTGACATAGTAATTCTGTCAGAGACAGCAAAGGACTTGGAACAACAGTTGACTGGAATAGACAGTGTCTTGAAAGAAGGATATAAGATGAGCATGAGCAAAAGCAAAGCAAGGATAATGGAATGTAGTCAAATTAAATCAAGTACTGTTGAGGGAATGAGCATAGGAAATGAGACATTCTAAGTAGTAGATGAGTTTTCTATTTGATCAGCAAAATAACTGATGATGGCAATGGCTAGAAAAGCATTTCTGAAGAAGAGAAATTTGTTAACAATGAATATAGACTTACATATTAGGAAGTCTTTTCTGTAGGTATTTGTCTGGAGTGCAGCCATGTATGGAACTGAAACATGGATGATAATCATTTTGGCAAGAAGAGAATAAAAGCTTTTGAAATGTGGTGCTACAGAAGAACGCTGAATATTAATGTAGATCAAATAACTAGTGAGGAGGTACTGAACAGAACTGGGGAGAAAAGAAAGCTGTAGCACAGCTTGCCTAGAAGAAGAGGTCACTTGATAGGGTACACTCTGAGAAATCAAGGGATCACCAATTTAGTTTAGTATTGGAGGGAAATATGTGGGGGTGTAAAATCATAGAGGGAGACCAAGAGATTAATACAGTAAGCAGACTCAGGGTATAGGTTTCAATAGTTACTCATAGATGAAGAGGCTTGCACAGGATGCAGTATATAGAGCTGCATCAATCCAGTCTTCAGACTGAAGACCACAACATTAATATACTTGTGTCACCAGTAGACTTACAGTTCTGAACTGAATTCAAGAGAAAAATCTGTCTACTGTCCTGAACTTTATTTTAGGGACTGAGTGATACTACTTCATGTTGAATAAGCATTATTATTATTATTATTATTATTATTATTATTATTACTATTATTATACTTTTATACAGTAAAGTCATTTAAGGCTAAAACCAGGGTGAGACAGGGAGATGGACTCTCCCCTTTGCTCTGTGGTGACAGTCGACCGCCAGTAACTTCACCGGCGAAGCGCAGAGTAAAAGGTCTTTGGGGACTCGAGCTTCTTTGGTAGTCCTGTCTGCGTCTTGACTAGTGATACACGTGTCGTGAAATTGTGCATTGTTTTTCTTGTGTTTCTGTAAATATACGAACCGTAATAAAAGTGCCTTATTGTAATAAGTTGGAATTTTTGGTGCGTGGACCGTCACTATAGCCATAAAAACACACATTGGTGACCCCGAGTCGCGAAAATACGTTGCAGTCGCTCACTGTATATCACCGGTTTCGCGCCAATAGACAATGTCGCAGCCTCCAGTTTTTACGGCAGTGCACGACGCCGCGACCGCAGAATGGACATTCGACTGTGAAGCGCAACGCTTCACCCCGTGTGCCACTAATACACCGGGAATGTTCGTATCTCCCATGTTTGCCTCGCCTGGCCGGACGACTCTAACCTCCGCCGGCATACCACACCGGGCGCTGTACACATCATCGCAGACACCTACTACGGCATTCTACGCTCAACAGAATGCCCCTTCAGCACAGGACCCCGGAAACCCCAAGTTTCTACCGCACAGCATGGACCACGCGGCTGGCCAGTTTCTGGGTCCACATGCACGGCTGCCGTTTAACATGCCCCCCTTCGCGCCGGTCGAAGGGACACTTGCGCCAACCGCGCCGGACCATTTATACGCCTACCCGTCCTGCTGCCCCACGCACACCTCGGGCGATGCACCTGCCGTGGTTCCGCCCCGTCACTCGGTGCTTAATCGCGATCTCGCGCCTCTGCTCGAGATTCTGGCTGCACCGGCAGTTGACCCACCCACGCCTGCCGTGCATGCTTGTCGTGTGGCCGCACAGATTCCGTGCCTACATGGACTGGATACCACGTCTCACCTACACAGCTAACAGACGTTCAACGCAACACATCGCCTGCCACTGAGGCACATTTTGCACCAGTGAACACCGTGCAGAATCCCCGTGCATTTTGTGCCCCTCCTGCAGCCCCGCAAACACTGGTCCCAGCCGTTTTCCGAAGCTGCCACCGTTACAACCGGACAACCCAGTGACGTGGTTTACCTTGGTGGACAACATGTTGGACATACACGGTATTGCGGATGACAGCACCCGTTTCATGCGTTTAGTGAACCACCTGCACGACCACCCTGATCTCATCAGTGACTTATTGCTGAACCCTCCTAAGAGCAACAAATATGCCTCTGCTCGCGCATTACTTATCGAACGCCTCTCTCGCCCACCAGCCGATACTATTCACAACATAATTTACGACGAGACTTTAGGCGACAGAACACCCTCACAGCTGTGGCGACGCTTGCATGCACAGGTCGGTACCGAGATCCTGCCGAACTTAGCGCTCTGGGCATTGTGGTTGGTGAAGCTGCCACAAGAACTACAGTTACATTTGCTTCCACATACCGCAGCATCACTCGAGGATAAACTACGGCTGGCGGATCAGGCATACGCCATTATTCGACACAGCACAGTGTCTAACACCGCCGAGGTTGGTAACCCTGTGTGTATACTTTCACCGTCGGGCGGTAGAGGCTGGGCGCGTGTGTATCGCGGACAGCACATGGAACAGCAGCCACCTAGCAGCCAAGACCGGGAACCGCCAGCGGGTCGGCAACAGCCACTCCCCACCCCAACCGGGCGAGCGCCTGCCCGCCCCGCCTTCCCCCCGCCTGACGCTTCGGCTGGCGGGACGAGTATAGCTGATTCACGCATATGCTGGTTTCACACCACTTTCAGGGATGCCACTCGCAACTGCCGTCCGCCCTGCACATTCCCAAACACCGCACGCAGGCCGCAGTAGGTACCACGGCCCGCGGATACAGGCAGGGGCGTCCATAGACATTGCATTCTGTCAGATCCCCCACCCCACGAGGATGTCTGTACGCCTTGGATGTAGGTTCGCGCCGGTATCTTCTCGTCGATACCGGAGCAGACGTTAGTGTCATACCTCCCACATTTTCTGTAAAGGACACGACATCAACCAAACTGTCTCTTTAAGCAGCAAATAAGTCGACACTTCGTGTCGAGGGTTTGGCCAAGTTACCTATTGAACTCATACCTGGTAAACAGTTCACTTGGTCCTTCTACGTGGCTGATGTCGAAGATCCAGTATTAGGCATTGACTTCCTTTTCCACTTCGGACTGTCTCCAGATCTTCAGTCAGCCGCATTATTGCACCACGCCTCGTCCACGCACATTGCATGTTCAGTCTCCTCTTCGGCCCCCCCTCCCCCTCGGCTGCCCGACGACCTGGGCACAGCTCCCATCAAGTGCTCTTCATCGGCAGACAGCCTCACGATTTCCACCGCCCATCTCCAGCCTGAACACCCTGCAGTCGACGATCTCCGTCCTCACAACGTCGAATGGAACCGTGGCAGATCATCGGCTACGCGAGCCCTCACCGAGGCACAACGCCTCGTACAACGCCTGCCAACGCCGCCACCACCTGACACCGGAGATGCACCTCCTGGAACTTTGTCGACACCAAAGCAGACTGCTTCCCTGGCACATCAGGTTAGTGACTCTTGTGTGCTACCGATCCCCGTTCACGACGGGCCCCAAATGAGTTCGCCAGCCAAGCTGAACGCTATTACGAATGGCACGACACACAAAATTGTCACGACAGATGGGCCTCCAGTGCGCCATAAAGCGCGCCAACTGCCACCACATAAACTACGCCTTGCTACAGCCACAGCGGAGGAACTTCTAAGGACAGGCATTGTTCGCCCATCGGACAGTAACTGGTCCTCCCCCATACATTTAGTTCCCAAAAGGGATGGCACTGTGCGCCTGTGCGGCGACTATCGGTGCCTCAACGTGCGGACGGTATTAGACAATTACCCGATACCTCACATACAAGACTTTGCACAAGTACTTAGCGGAGCACGCATCTTCAGTGTCTTGGACTGCCGCAAGGCATATTTATAGATACCAATGGAACAGAGTGACATCCCAAAGACAGCAGTAATCACACCTTTTGGCCTGTACGAATTTTGCTACATGCCTTATGGTCTCAAAAACGCGGCCCAAACTTGGCAGCGTTTTATAGACTCACTTCTTTTTAACTGCACATATTGCTACGCATACCTCAATGACATACTAATTTTCTCCCCCTCTGACAGGGGGCCACGATACAGGGCTTATAGACACGTAACGGAGTCGAGATCAATAATGACAAGTCACAACTCCACTGAACCGCTGTCACTTTTCTGGGGTACACAGTCTCCTCGGATGGTATATGCCCTCCGCAGGAGTGGGTTGACTGCATTCGTGAGCTACCCCTCCCAGTGTCGTTTCGCGAATTATGCCGGTTTTTAGGAACTGTCAATTTCTACCGCTGTAACCTGCCGATGGCGGTAGAAATTCAAGCCCCTTTGACTGATGCATTGGCCGGAAAACAAACCTCAGGCAGTCGCCGAGTACCGTGGTCTGACAGCATGGTGAGAGCTTTTGAAGACCTTAAATCAGCGTTAGCATGTGGTGTCACTCTCGCCCATCCTTTGCCAGATGACTGCATCTCGATTACAGCGGATGCAAGTGATTTCGCAATCAGTGCAGTCCTACAACAGCACGTCAATGACATGACTCAACCACTCTGTTTTTTTTCCAAAAAATTATCTACAGCTCAGCGTAAATGGTCAGCATTCGACAGAGAATTGCTTGCAGTTTATGAAGCTGTAAAATATTTCTGCACAGACATTGAAGGAAGGAATATAACAATCTTCACGGACCACCACCCCCTCGCGGAGGCTATCCATAACCCCGCTACTGACCTTCCCCCATGTAGGTTCCAGCAAATGGACTTAATTTGCCAATACACAACAGACATCCGTTACATTCGAGGGTCATAAAATGTGGTGGCTGACTACTTATCACGTATCACTGCAATTTCATCCCCCATTAATTTCGATGAATTGGCCCACTTACAGGACAGTGACACCAAATTGCACAACCTCCGACAGGACCCAGATACTTCCCTTCAGATCGTTTCATGCAACCTACCGGGCTCGGCCAAGCCACTGTGGTGTGATACATCCATGGGCACCGCTCGGCCTATTGTTCCCCCTGCGCTGCGTCGCCAAGTGTTCAGTACTTTACATAACCTGGCACATCCTGGTGCTAAGGCTACTATGTGCCTGGTTACAGAACGCTTTGTGTGGCCAGGTGTGAAGAGGGATTGTCTTACTTGGGCTCGTGCTTGTTTACAGTGCCAGCGCAGCAAAGTTGGCAGGCACACACAACCCAGTCTAGGTAAATTCGACATCCCAAAAGGCCGCTTCCGTCATGTACATGTGGATCTCGTAGGACCATTACCTGTGTCGGACGGTTTCAGGTATATCCTGTCCGGCATTGATCGTGTTACACGTTGGGTGGAGGCAATCCCCCTGCAGGACATCACAGCAGATTCCATAGCACGTGCATTTGTATCCTCCTGGATAGCTCGATTTGGCTGTCCTACATCCATCACCACCGACCAGGGAAGACAGTTTGAACCCCTGCTGTTTAACAAACTCTGCGTCCTCTGTGGGGTGGATAGATTCCGCACTACGGCTTACCACCCCCAGAGCAATGGACTGGTCGAGTGGTGGCACAGAACGCTGAAAGCGGCACTCATGTGCCACGGTGGTGAGTGGTGCGATGCCCTTCCCTGGGTTATGCTAGGAATATGCACGGCTTACAAGACAGACCTCCAGGCTTCACTCGCAGAGCTCCTATATGGCGACACCCTAGTCCTCCCCGCAGAGTTCGTCAATGACGAAGCAATTGCCGACCTCCTCATGCTAGCTGAACGGGTCCGGACACACATAGCCACGATCCGCACGCCTCCTCCACGGCCACATACCCGCCCTCGCGAGTTCAGGCATGCGGCACTGGACTCTTGTGAGTTCGTTATGTTACGGGATGACATGGTCAAACCGGCATTACAACCACCCTACTCTAGCCCACATCGCGTAGTGTCTCGCAGGGACAATACTATGGACATTCTCGTCAGTGGTCGCTGGCAGACAGTTTCCCTCCAACGTGTGAAACCAGCCTGGATGATCGAAGAATCTGTAACACACCCCCCCGAGTCGAGTGTTCTTCCAGCAGATGGTGACGACCCCGATCCCACACAGACCACCCACCCTCCTGCGTCCTACCATGATCGTATGTGCACCGAGCCTACACCCGAGGGCAACTCAGCGGTTGCGTACGATGATATGCTACCCTCGTTCCAAACAGGCACTGTGTGTGACAATCCACAATCTCAGGCTCAACCTCATGTTGCGGGTGACATTACACCGTCCCAAGTGTTGGTACCCAATACCCCCACAGAGTGTTCCAATGTTTCTCCTGAACTACGTTACTTTTTGCCCCCAGCCCCCCAGCCCCCCTAGTGCACCCTACATCCACTGTCGACGAAATTTGCATCGCAATCAACGCCTCTGAGTGCCAACGCGACGAGCTTTCCTTGCAGCTCCATGAGGGATCCATCTTCGTCCTCCGCATAGGGGACATTTCACGTGGGTCCACACCCACGTCACACATCACCATCCTGCGCACAGTCCCTATCCCAAATGGGGTGGATACGGCTGCCATAACCGCAACGTTCAGCACCGGCGGGATGCTCAAGATTCGCATCCCCCTCTCCGCCGGTACTGCAACAACATCTCCTGTGCCTGTCCAGTTCACGCGCGCAGGTCGACCAGTCCGCCCCACTAACTGGATGGCGGACTATACGAGCGCTAGTCCACCCTGCACAGACAGTATGGACACTTAGCACACGCTGCTATCAACCAGCGAGCATCCCACAACCCCACTACACAGGAAGACACCCACGTCCGTTCCCCAGTGCTCCGCACTCCTGGGGGGGGGGGGGGAGGGGGGGGGGGGCTCTTTGGCGACAGTCGACTGCCAGTAACTTCACCAGCGAAGCGCAGAGTAAAAGGTCTTTGGGGACTCGAGCTTCTTTGGTAGTCCCGTCTGCGTCTTGACTAGTGATACACGTGTCGTGAAATTGTGCATTGTTTTTCTTGTGTTTCTGTAAATATACGAACCGTAATAAAAGTGCCTTATCGTAATAAGTTGGAATTTTTGGTGCGTGGACTGTCACTATAGACATAAAAACCCACAGCTCTTTAATTGTGTCCTGAATAAGGTGATCAGAGAGTGGCACAAGGATTGAAAGGACTGGGTGGAATATGACTGGGTTTTAAGAATAAAGTGGTGTGGGTATATTGTCTAGCATTCACAGATGACATTGTGATCTTGTCCGAATCACTAGAAGAGGCAGTTAAGGAAACCACAGAACTGCAGAGACAGGTAGCTAAAGAAGGCCTACAGATCTCTATCGAGAAGAGACAATATATGACAAACATCATGACAGCTCCTAGATTGATGACAAGAGAAGGAGGGAAAATTCAGAAGGTGGAGAGATTCAAATACTTTAGAGAATGGATAGACATTGGACTGACCAAAAAAGAAGCAATGGGAGCATGAATAAACAAAATGAACTTAGCATATAAACATTACCAAACAGTGATCCACCCTGAAGCACGATATGCAGCAGAAACTCTCAACTTAGCAAGAACCAGAATGATCAAGAGGCTAGAACTGATATAATGAAAGATTCTCAGGAGAATATTAAGACCTCAAAGAACAGAAGATGGTCAACTTAGAAACGGAGCCAACCAGGAACTGTATACCAAGATATAAAAAATTTCTGACGTCATCAGGAAAAGAAGAATCAAGTTCTTCAGTCACATCCACAGAATGGACCAGGGGAGGTTAACACAGCAAATCACATAATTTCTGATGAACAAGAAAACCAAAGTGTGATGGATCCAAGAGATACAAAGAGATCTGGAAGAAATGAGAATACAGGAACCAGAGATAAACAACAAGGTGATTTTTAAATAAAAAAATCAGACCTTCAAAGCTTTCAAGGACAGAACAAGACCCAGAACAAAATCATCTTGGACAGAAGGACAAAGAAGGTTGCAAAGTAGGAGAATGAAAGAATACTGGGAAAGAAGAAAGACCAGAAGAAATGAAGATGATGTGAATTAACGTGGTCCTAAGATGGCCAAAACAAAAGACGAAGATGAAGAAGAAATGCCAAGTTGATTCTATGTGACAAATTAAAACTGTTGGTTGGTCTGGAATTCAAATTCCTATGTCTGCCTTACAAGGGGAGTGTGTTACCAACTTTCCTTTCAAGTTACACAATACAGATTGACTCAGAGCTTTAGCTTCTCACAGGCTCTTCCTCACAGACTACCAATGCTACTATGAAATATGTAGTGAAAATGTGGTTTGTTGTTTTCAATACATGTTGTATTTTTGTTTTCAATGCAGCATGTACTGGAAACAAAAATTGTGTCAATTTCAATGCAATAAATGTTTTGCTCTCATTTTTACGATGGGTAAAAAGCACAAAAAAGACAATGAGCGAAAACGTGCACAGAACCGGTGCAATATTCTGCAATATTTGTTCTTTCCCTTTGCAAACTGGTTGTTGGCTGTCACGCCATCATCAGGTACCATGATAAATATGTGTGGCTGTGTAATTTTGTAGGAGCAAAAATTTTAAACTAGTGCCTCTAGAAAGTATACCAGTTTGTTTACAAAGATGACAGCTGTTAATGTTGGATTTAGAAGTAAAATGGGAGGAATTATTTCAGTGGAAATGTGATGAAAAACTATTGAACTTATATAAAAAGTATTACACATTAAATAATGAACTATAAAACAAATCACAACAACTGTTCTGGAAAGAAAATAAATTGAACAATAAACTTTGTTGTCATGTTCCAGAGGTGGCTGTATAAAATAATTTTGTTTTCATGACTTCAACATCACAAACATATGAAATTAAGCAGGTAAGTGAAGTAGTTGGGATTATAAAATGTAAAAAGTTTTTTTTAACACGGCAAGTGAAAATATACTAGCTGAAATAAAGGAAAAAATAGGGAATGTGAGTAGGACGATCTATTTAGAGCATGGTCTGATGGTCTGGGTGAGATTACGAGTAATATCTGTAATTAAAAGTGGTGAGTCTGATCACTCAGTATTAAGTTTAGGCAAATTGACATATGTTTATTAATTTCCATTGTTTCAAGATAGTTTTTTTCTTAAATAACAGCATCTCACTGCAATTTCAAAGAGAAGATAAATGAAAGTAAATTGTTATCTTGCTGTGGTTGGATGCTTCGATTCCAACTTTCCACATTTGCAAACTATATTTGGGTTTTCAAAACTAAATCCAGAATAAGAAAACTTGAAATTATGTGTTCCTATACTTTTAATATATGGCCTCTCCTCTAGTCGCACTGTATAAATGATCCACCATTCGTGTTGATGCGTTTTTCAAGAATGGAAATTTTACCAATGATGAGAGCATATCCACAAATGGACTGAACTACATGATATCAATCACAACAAAGAATAGTGGACATATAATCAGTTCATTCATAAGTAATTTCTGTGAATATAATACCAAAATTATGTGACAGCAAATAAATGACTATGAGTCCTGTATCTCAGACCTAGATAACAATGGGCACCCAGCAAGTAAAACTTGCAAGATTTTGTATGCACACATGGATAAATGAAAATGATGTAAAAACATTGTTAAGGTGCCAAGAAACCATTTCAACTTACTTTCATCACAAAAGTATGTCTCAAGGTGGGTTGGTAGGCCAAGCATACCATTCCTAGTGTTCTGTTCCTTGTTTAGGAATACTAAACATCAGGTTGTAACTAAGAAATTCATGGCCACTGCACTACAGAGTATTATGCTACCTGAAACAATCATGTGGAATTGGCTGGCAGATCCCGTCCAGGGTTGTTTGGCTGCCTGGTGCAAGTCTTTCAATTGTCACCACTTTGGTAATCTGTATGTCAATCAAGATGAGATGAAATGGTTAAGACAATGCAAACACTCAGGCCCCAAGTGAAAAACCTCTCTAACTTGACTGGAAATGGAACCCAAGACTCCATGATCTAATGGCAGTTCTACGAACCACTAGACCACAAGCTGGTGACATTCTGCTACCTGAGCATACATCAAAGAGTGGGAAAGCTTCAGCTTAACGTCAGCCTGTATGGTTGTGGGAGAGCATCTGCTGTATTCGGAAGGAGTATGAAAAAGCCTGGTGGAGCTTTCGAGTTGGTCTCTGAGGCACTCTCATATAGTAAATTGATAATGACCTGCCTATGAAAGTCAGGTATCTGGGTTCAAGCCCATATCTGGAGAAAATTTTAAAGTACCACATACAATCACTAGTATAAGAAATATAGCTTTTGCTATATAATTATAGTAGTTTTAGGTGAATTTTGAAGTATGCAATACATCATCACAAGATAAAAAATGTACGCTTGTGTGGGGTTAGGTGGGGTTCTGTACTGCCCAGTGAAGGTCTACATCCGCAAGCTGCCACAGACATAAAGCAGCTGATTGGGAATTCCCATCCAGAATCATGCCAGTTCCACAAGAAATTATTCTCTAACATAAGGCTCTCTACATATAGTAGACCATTTTCCCAGTGGGTAATACACTGATAAGTTACAAGCAGAAAAAACTGTAGATAGCGCAAAAGGAAAGCAAGAGCTTATTTTAAGATACCAGCTATTTTGTATTTTTATTATACTGCACAGATTTCATGGAGATAAGTAAGCTTTTCATTGATGTCTCTCTAGTAAGAGTGGTTTTACAGTAGCATACAATGGAAGTTCGAATTAAAATACAAGTAAAACAATGAATTCCGTGGGTTCATAGGTAAAATATGTTGATGTTTGGGTATTTCTTCCTTACAGACATGAAAGTTATCATTAAAGTGATATTCTTTCATAAGCAAAAAAAGTAAATTGTTCTGACACACTAGGCAGAGACAAACTGAGTAGTGCATACTGAAAAAACTAGTATATATTTGTTTACGGAGAAAAATCGTGCTTCAACAAGGCAAAAGGGTCTTGTCTCTCTGTGATTTTACAACTTGAAGGCGGTCCTGTCATTAAGGAGGATTTAATACGAGCTCATAAGCGGCCGGCTCTACTTGTTGTGCGATTTGATCAGTGCGTAAACTCGTCGTAATACGGAATGTTTTTTACCGTTCGAAGTTGCTCTCGTGCTCCGCCGCAGACGAACTCCCGCGCCCGACTGACGCTAGGCAACTACAGCTGGCGTCTGCCTTAGCCCTGCGGCAAGCGAGCCGTGGGTCCAGGAGTGGGGAGGGGATGCGTTGTACCAACCGAAGCGGTTGATCCGATGACGCCAAGCGGCATTCCAACGCGTTTGGAAACAGACCTAGCCTATCTCGCAGAACAGAGGGTGTTGATTTGTGGTGCAGCTTACTGCTTTCAAACGATATAAGAAGTAATATAGGTGCTAGAATCTCCGAAGTGGTTGCATGCATGATTTACGAAACGATGTGTCAGTGGCGTTAGGTTTAACATCCTTGAAGGTGTAGCCACCACGGTAGCAAACGATAATTTTTCACCCGTCATACAATACATCCTTACGCCGCAGGCGTCTGTGAGTGTGTGGAGGAGGGTACAAGATATACCAGAATAATTCCCGCCTTCGTAGATGTTACACGGGAAGAAAAATTATCGGTACTCATTTGTATATTCCGAAATTTCTTTAATTTTCCCTCGTTGTTATCAAACGAAATCTAATTTGCGGAAAGTAACTCGTTTCTTGTCTCATGTTGGAACGTTGCTTCTTAGCAGCACCGGGGCCAGCTGTTTCCACGCAAGTGTTGCATCGTTTGCGCGCCTTTCCTTCCCCAATAATTATCAGTTGGCATTCCGTCCTCCGTCCCCCCCCCCCCCCCCCCCCCCCCCCGTCATCCCATTCGTTTGATGTGTCCCCGCCACGAATTCCTCTCCTGTGCAGTGGCGGCTGCTGTGTCAGAGCACATAAACACCCTAACTTTTGACACCTGGCGGATTTATGGGTTATTTTTCTTTGAACGATGTTAAATATAACATAGATGAGGTAATCCGAAATACACGGCTCTTAAATCTACCGCACTATTGCTTCTCTAGACTCCGTGAAACTAGGCAATAGGATCACGAGCCCATATTCAGTTGTACACGTTTTAAGGAGCTTGCCCGCATGCGCAGCTGGCGTGACGTAATTGCCTTATGGGTCAAATGCATACGGATTTGATTAACAATGTGCACCGTTTGCGGAGTGTACAGCTACGCCTTACTACTCAACTACAAGTTAAGTCTGTGCCGCTAGGTGGTAGCACACTGCGGCAGATGGTGATCTTCGTTCGTTTGGCTGTTGGCATAATGTCCGTTAGATGGTAGCACACTCCCCAGATATGTGAATTCACTCATTATATTAAAAATTAGATAGGACATCATTGTTACGTCATTTTTACTATTATTAATATTATTGGCAGTGGCTGCAGTTGCAGTCTATAAATTTGTTCGCTATCATAACCATTATAAAGCAGTTGCTGTTCACTTTTTACAGTTTATATGAATAAAAAAAATTCTGAACATTCAAAATGTATACTCACGAGCCGCTTCTGCTACTGTGCCAACCTTTCTCAGAGTAGTACTATCACCCAAAGTATTTTGTTTGCTGGATCTATTCCAATCTATATTCCCCTTGCAGCTTTCCCATTATACGGCTTCCGCTAGTACAGTACCACGGAAATTATACCTTGACGTCTGAATTCAAGTCGGATTTTATTTATTTATTTATTTATTGTTCCGTAGGACCACATTTAGGAGAAGTCTCCATGGTCACGGAACGAGTCAATACATGAAATTATAACACGATTGTAGAAACAGATAAAATGAAATACAAGAAACATATTCAGGCGACAAGTCGTTAGTTTAAACAAAGAAAATCAAGGATGTAACACTGGAATTTGCTTAATTTTTTAGCTCTTCCAGGAGCTCCTCGACAGAATAGAAGGAGTGAGCCATGAGGAAACTCTTCAGTTTAGACTTAAAAGTGTTTGGGCTACTGCTAAGATTTTTGAGTTCTTGTGGTAGCTTATTGAAAATGGATGCAGCAGAATACTGCACTCCTTTCTGCACAAGAGTCAAGGAAGTGGATTCCACATGCAGATTTGATTTCTGCCTAGTATTAACTGAGTGAAAGCTGCTAACTCTTGGGAATAAGCTAATATTGTTAACAACAAACGACATTAAAGAAAATACATACTGTGAGGGCAATGTCAAAATTCCCAGACTATTGAATAGGGGTCGACAAGAGGTTTTCGAACTTACACCATACATAGCTCGAACAGCCCGTTTTTGAGCCAAAAATACCCTTTTTGAATCAGAAGAATTACCCCAAAAAATAATACCATATGACATAAGCGTATGAAAATATGCGAAGTATACTACTTTTCGTGTTGAAATGTCACTTATTTCAGATACTGTTCTAATGGTAAATAAAGCGGCATTTAGTTTCTGAACAAGATCCTGAACATGGGCTTTCCACAACAGCTTACTATCTATCCGTACGCCTAGGAACTTGAACTGTTCCGTCTCGCTTATAACATGCCCATTCTGTCTGATTAAAATGTCAGTTCTTGTTGAATTGTGGGTTAGAAACTGTAAAAACTGAGTCTTACTGTGATTTAGCATCAAATTATTTTCCACAAGCCACGAACTTATATCATGAACTACATTATTTGATAATGTTTCTATATTACACACAAGATCCTTCACTACCAAGGTGGTGTCATCAGCAAACAGAAATATTTTTGAATCACCTGTAATACTAGAAGGCATATCATTTACATAAATAAGAAACAACAGTGGCCCCAGCACCGACCCTTGGGGAACGCCCCATTTAACAGTGCCCCATTGGGACTGAACATCATTACCACTCTCAATATTGCGGAGGATTACCTTCTGCTTTCTGTTCTTAAAGTAGGAGGCGAACCAATTGTAAGCTACTCCCCTGACTCCATAATGTTCCAACTTCTGCAGTAATATTCTGTGGTCAACACAGTCAAAAGCCTTCGTTAAATCAAAGAAAACACCTAACGTTCGCAACATTTTATTTAATCCGTCCAAAACCTCACAGAGAAAAGAGACTATAGCATTTTCAGTTGTTAAGCCATTTCTAAAACCAAACTGTACATTTGACAGCAAATTATGTGAATTTAAATGCTGCACTAACTTTGTATATAAACCCTCTCGATAACTTTAGCAAACACCGATGGCATAGAAATAGGTCTATAATTGTCAACATTATCCCTGTCTCCCTTTTTATAAAGTGGCTTCACTACCGAGTACTTTAATCGGTCAGGAAACCGACCACTCCTAAAGGAAAAGTTACAGATATGGCTAAGTACTGAGCTAACATACGTGGAACAATACTTCAGTATTCTGCTAGATACCCCGTCATATCCATGAGAGTTCTTGTTCTTTAGTGATTTAATTATTAACTCAATCTCCCTCTTGTCAGTATCATGGAGGAGCATTTCAGGTAACAGTCTCGGAACACTTTTTTCTAAGAGCGCTATATGATTCCCTGTTGGGACTAAGTTTCTATTTAGTTCACCTGCTATATTCAGAAAGTGATTATTAAGTACTGTACATATATGCGACTTATCAGTAACACGGACATCCCCACTACGCACTGATTCTATATTCTCGACCTGTCTCTGCAGACCAACCACTTCCTTTACGACTGACCATATGGTTTTAATTTTATCCTGAGACTTAGCTATTCTATCTGCATACCACATACTTTTTGCCTTCCTAATAACTTTTTTAAGCATCCTGTTCTTTCTTGTCCACGTGTTTAATCGCCGATTCTGTGCAGAACCTCCTCGTATGTTGTATCAGTCCACCTAATTTTCACTATCTTCTGACATCACATCTTACATGCTTTGATTCTTTTTCGGTTCTCTTATCATCCATGATTCACGTCCATAAACAATGCTCCACTGCAAGCGTACATTCTCGGAAATTTCTTCCTCAGATGAAGAAGAGAAAAATGGCTCTGAGCACTATGGGACTTAACATCTGAGGTTATCAGTCCCCTAGAACTTAGAACTACTTAAACCTAACTAACGTAAGGACATCACAGACATCCATGCCCGAGGCAGGATTCGAACCTACGACTATAGCGGTCGCGCTGTTCCAGACTGAAGCGCCTAGAACCGACCATCCACACCGGCGGGCGATGAAGAAGAATGCCGCCTTTCTATGTGCTAATATGTTTCTTAAGTCCTCCTTGCTTCGTCGATCATATCTCATTTCGCTTCCAATGTAGCCGATTCCTTCATTTCATCTACCTCCCGGCCCTCAACTTTGTTGTTAAGTTTACCGCTAATCACATTCCTGATATTCATCATTACTTTCGCCTTTCTTCAGTTTACACTCAATCCATATTCTGTACTCATCAGACTGTTCATTCCATTCAGCATATCGTGTAAGTCTACTTTACTTTCACTGAGGATAGCAATGTCATCAGCGAATGTTCTCACTGACATCCTTTCGCCCTGAATTTTAATCACACTCCTCATGCTTTCATTTATTTCCGTCATTCCTTCTTCGATGAACAGATTGAACAGCAGAAGCGACAAATTACATCCCTCTCTTACGCTATTTCGAATCCGAGCGCTTCGTTCTTGGTACCGCATTCCTATTTTCCCCTCTTTCTCGTGCATACTATTACTACCCGACTTTCCCTAGCTTTCCTGAGAATTTTGAACAGTTGACATCATTTCACATTGTCGAACGAATTCTCTAGGTTGATAAAGCCAATGAAGATGTCCTGAATTTACTTAAATCTTACTGTTGTTATCAAGCGCAACGTCAGAACTGCCTCTCTGATGCCTTCTCGTAAAGACAAACTGATTGACATCTAACAGATTCTTTACATTCTTCTGTATATTATTTTTGTCGGTAACCTGAATGCGTGATTTATTATTAAGCTGATCGTGCGATAGTTCTAAGGCCGGCCACGGTGACCAAGTGGTTCTAGCCGCGTCAATCCGGAACCACGCGGCTGCTACGGTCGCAGGTTCGAATCCTGCCTCGGGCATGGATGTGTGTGATGTCCTTAGGTTAATCAGGGTTAGGTAGTTCTAAGTCTAGGGAACTGATGACCTCAGATGTTAAGTCCAATAGTGCTTAGAGCCATTTTTTTGATAGTTCTCGCTCTTATCTGCCCTTGCTTTCTTCGGGGCTGTCGGGCTGATATGTTTCCAAAAGTCGGATGACATGTCTGTGGACTCATTGATTCTATAAATCAAGTCGAATAGTTGTTTACCTGCCACCTCCCCCAATGATTTTAGAAATTCCGAAGGAAAATTGCCTATTGGTAATGTTATGTCTTGGCGAGACCTTTAAAATTTTTGCACTTGTGTGTCGGTGGAGCCCTTTTCATGTTGGCGCCCCAAGAAGCAACCTGTGTCATTTGGGCGTTAAACAGGCTCTGCATTTGTAACGTCTCCCATTAGAGTGCACTGAGCATTTATGTGTAGCTCTTGGGTCGACTAAACAGGTCAGTGACGAAACCAGCAGCTCTTCTTAGAATTTCTCAATCTCTGTTAGATTATTCCAACTTGGTAGTTCAACGAACAATACTGAATAATTGATGAAATGAGAAATGAGATTTCTCTAAGCGACCTTCTTCGTCGGTAAATCACAGTCCTTCCCCACAGGCAGTCGTTCCATATCAAAAACGTTTCGGGGTTAGCCTAGCGGTCTAGGCGCTGCAGTCATGGACTGTGCAGCTGATCGCGGCGGAGGTTCGAGTCCTCTCTCGGGCATGGGTGTGTGTGTTTGTCCTTAGGATAATTTAGGTTAAGTATGTGTGTAAGCTTAGGGACTGATGACCTAAGCAGTTAAGTCCCATAAGATTTCACACACATTTGAACATTTTTGAATAAAAACATTTCAGATAGATAATACTAGATTCTTGACGGTTATGAGTGATTCCAGAGACTGCCCACCGCTCGAGTAACTTAAAAATACCGCTTTTGGCGATTTACGCGCATTACACTAGCTTCATGTACGTTGAGGAATGGCATACTGCATTGTGTTTGCTAGGTGGTTTTCAATCCAGTCGAAAATGTTTTCGATATTATGTTAGCAGGTCATATTTTTTACGAAACGAGTATTTGGTACGGTACCAAAATCTTCTCGAATGTTAAAGAATGCATTACCCTGGGCTCCACCACTTACAGCCCTCTCGATCACATGAACGAACAGAGCAAACTGGCGAACGCTTGCCGAATTCTCCTAGTGAGGGGGTATTCGGTCTCCATAAAATCTTGAGACACGTGAATGTTCTACAGTCCTATAGAAGAAGAGGCGTCACTTACATCTACATCTACAATGATACTCTGCAAATCACATTTATGTGGCTGGCAGAGGGTCCATCGAACCACCTCCACAATTCTCTATTATTACAATCTCGTATAGCACGCGGAAAGAATGAACACCTATATCTTTCCGTATGAGCTCCGATTTCCCTTATGTTATCGTGGTGACCGTTCCTCCCTAGCCGGCCGCGGTGGTCTCGCGGTTCTAGGCGCTCAGTCCGGAACCGCACGACTGCTACGGTCTCAGGTTCGAATCCTGCCTCGGGCATGGATGTGTGTGATGTCCTTAGGTTAGTTAGGTTTAAGTAGTTCTAAGTTCTAGGGGACTGATGACCACAGACGTTAAGTCCCATAGTGCTCAGAGCCATTTGAACCATTTTCGTTCCTCCCTATATACGTCGGTGTCAACAAAATATTTTCATATTCGGAGGAGGAAGTTGGTGATTGGAATTTCGTGAGAAGATTCCGTCGCAACGAAAAACGCCTTTCTTTTAACGATTTCCAGCCCAAATCCTGTATCATTTCTGTGACACTCTCTCCCATATTTCACGATAATACAAAACGTGCCGCCTTTCTTTGAACTTTTTCGATGTACTCCGTCAGTCCTATCTGGTAAGGATCCCACACCGCGCAGCAGTATTCTAAAAGAGGACTGACATGCGTAGTGTAGGTAGTCTCGTTAGTAGGTCTGTTACATGTTCTAAGTGTCCTGCCAATAAAACGCAGTCTTTGGTTAGCCTTCCCCACAACATTTTCTATGTGTTCCTTCCAATTTAAGTTGTTCGTAATTGTAATACCTAGGTATTTAGTTGAATTTACGGCTTTTAGATTAGAGTGAGTTCCTTTTAGCACTCATGTGGATGACCTCACACTTTTCGTTATTTAGGATCAACTGCCACTGCGCACCATTCAGATATTTTTTCTAAATCGTTGTGCACTTTGTTTTGATCTTCTGATGACTTTATTAGTCGCTGAACGACAGCATCATCTGCAAACAACCGAAGACGGCTGCTCAGATTGTCTCCCAAAATCTTTTATATAGATAAGGAGCAGCAAAGGGCCTATAACACTACCTTGGGGAACGCCAGAAATCACTTCTGTTTTACTCGATGATTCTCCGTCAATTACTACAAACTGTGACCTCTCTGACAGGAAATCACAAATCTAGTCACGCAACTGAGACGATATTGCATAAGCACGCATATTCACTACGAGCCGCTTGTGTGGTGATGTCAAAAGCCTTTTGGAAATCTAGAAATACGGAATCAATTTGAAATTCCTTATCAATAGCACTCAACACTTCGTCTGTTTAAAGAGCTAGTTGTGTTTCACAAGAAAGATGTTTTCTAAATCCTTGTAGACTGTGTGTCAATAGACTGTTTTCTTCGAGGTAATTCATGGTGTTTGAACACAATGTATGTTGCAAAATCCTGCTGCATATCGACGTTAACGATATGGGTCTGTAATTTAATGGATTACTCCTACTACCTTTCTTGAATATTGGTGTGCCTGTGCAACTTTCCAGTCTTTGGGTACGGATCTTTCTTCGAGCGAGCGGTTGTATATGATTGTTAAGTATGGAGCTAATGCATCAGCATACTCCGAAAGGAACCTAATTGGTATACAGTCTGGACCAGAAGACTTGCTCTTATTAAGCGATTTAAGTTGCTTCACTACTCCGAGCATATTTACTTCTACGTTATTCATGTTGGTAGCTGTTCTCGATTCGAATTCTGGAATATTTACTTCTTCTTCTTTTGTGAAGGCATTTCGGAAGGCTGTGTTTAGTAAGTCTGCTTTGATAGCACTGTCTTCGATAGTATCTCCATTGCTGTCGCGCAAAGAAGGCATTGATTGTTTCTTGCCGCTAACATACTTCGCATACGACCAGA